>NC_089312.1:5419437-5689437 GCF_036669915.1 Pocillopora verrucosa
CCTCCCAGGATTACATTGAAATACGAGCCTTGAATCAGAGCATATTAATTTGAGATTCTATTTAAAATGCATTTAGGTATTCAAGAGAAGGATAAAACATCAAACAGTAACAATATGAGCATATTTGTAATTCAAGAGAAGAATCTAATAGCCCCTGGTCCATCTCTGTTTTAGAAGAATTTAGCACTAGTTGCGCGTCATCGAGAAAAGCGAAAAAATATATATTAGTGAATATTGAAGAAAACGGGAAATCTCAAGGGTAGGGTTCGTCTATATTTCGAGACACTTAAAGAAAAATGGCAACGAGAAGAGTAGTTTTGCTACACGCGCGCGATAAACCTCTGAACATTTCTAAGCCCTCTCTTACGAAAAAACTAATGATAGTGTTAAATTTTGCGAGGTCAGTAAGCGAGAACCTCGATGGCTAATTGTTATTACTTTAATTTCGAAGTCAACGCTGCTTTTCTTGCGGTTTGCTTTTTTCATGCAGTTAAACAAATCGAGCTATTCGTAAAATTGCTGTTTGGAATATATAAATATATGTTTTATCGACTCAGATAATTTCTTATAAGCAAAGAGGCAACCTCCCACTTTCCAAGAAACAATCTCCAACATGCCCAGGGTAGGATTCTGAAAAAAGATATCGAAGATTGGCATTAAAATCATGATATCGATTTCATAAAATCTTTACGAAATGCTTAAGATGCGTAAGTCATCTCGTCACGTGTCTTTCACCTTCTGGTGGCAGCCGTTGTTTGGAGTTCTTCTATGCTCTCGTTTCTACGCAACAGAAATCTTTTAATGCCGGCTCGAAATTGTCTGTTGATACCACTGTAAATAAGAGGGTTGAAGAGCGAATTACAGTATCGAAGAAAAAAGAATAACAATATTTACAACTGTAGCTGTCTTTGTTACCTGTAAAAACGTGTTTGTGAACTCAAGATAAAAAACAAACAGCGGGCACCAGCAGAGAAAGTGAGTGCCCATTATGATGGTCAAAGTCTTTCCTCCTTTAAGTTCCCGCTTCAACCTTCGTTTGGTGCGTCCCGATCCATCGGGATCACACTGCATCGATTGGGAGACAATTTTTCGCGCATGCGAGCGAGCAACGATGAATATGTTCCAGTACACAAAAGTCATCACACAGACTGGGTTAACGAAAGTCGCTATCTTGATAAAGTTGACTTACCCACGGCTTAATGAAAAATACTGCGTCAGATTTTAATTATTATTGGAATTTTTTACCAAAGATAGGAAGGCAGTGCAGGAGACAATCGCTGATGGCAATGGCAACCATTTCGGGGACAGGATTATTCGTTAAAGGACATCGAGATTAAACTTCGACCAGCACGATTTCTATCTAAGAAGTTGCGTGTATAAGCCTTCAACAATAATAGTGGAAAATTGTAACAATTCATTATGATATCAAGATGTTCCACTGCAAACAAATAGAAGGATTTAAAATTTAAAAAATATGAGAAATCGAAGACTTTATATTGATGACTAAATCATACTTACAAGTGAATTTATTAAAACAGCTGTGGTCTTAAACAGGATCTGCTTTTAAGGTGGACATATCTTTTTTATCATCTTTATTATTCTTATTACTATTACTGCTTTTTTAATAAAACGCACAGATCATTGATTTTTCAGAACTAGGATAAAAATTATAAAGTAAGAATTCCTCTTGTTTTAATTCATTAAAAAGACAGTGGTCTCTCCTTTCTTAAAGTTCGTGAATAACATAACTAACTGATATGTAGCTTCTACTGCAAAATCTTCTTTAAAAACTTTGCAAGGTTTGGTAAGGTCACATATCCTAGCTGCATTAACTGAAAGGTTAAGAAACATTTTTGAAAGGTCAATCGCATCGAAAGATTGACTACTTACTTTCAGGAGACTCTTATTTGCGCAAGCATTTGCGTTTATTTTGCCAAGGGCCGGATTTATATGAACTATTATGAAGCACTGGCTTTTCTGTCTTTTCTCTACGCGCTCCAGTTGAGGTTCTGCCTTGAAAATGGAAAAGAAAATTTCTCCTATCAAGTTGTTAGGCCACCTAACTGAAGTGCTTTTTTGAGACTCTGGGAATCATTTTTCCCGAGAATAAATGTGTTTCATGACGAAATACTTGATAAAGTGGTATTGTTAAGTGTGTAGTTTTACTGCGGGTTTGAGTTGATGAATAAATAGGTAAACGCGTGCATCGCCTGATGTAAATTAAAGACTTCTGCCTTAAAAAAATAAAATTTTTCGTTTCTTTAGTTTGTAAGACTTATAACGAACCACTTAATAACCTCGACGTTCGATCGTCAAGGGAAAAACAATAAACCTCGACCAGGCCAGGTAGTTCGAGTTTTTTCCGTAACGACCTTCTCGTTATCAACAAGTGAGTCATCATCATCACCACCATCATCATCGCTTGCTGGGCCAGTAGGCGCATAGGACCGTTCCATTGTCCGCTCAACCCCCCTGTCGCGTGCCGACACCTTGGCCACATTCCAGCTCTTCCACTCTGGCACCCTTGTGAATGATAAACAAATAATGCATGTCTGCTTGTAGATATAGAATTTCTCTTCTCGTGTTCAATTCGATATCCCGCTTGTTCTCTGCGCTTACTTTGAACTATTGAGTTGAATACTGGAAGAGAAATTCCATATCTAAGCGCACCCACGTATTATCCTCCACTTATTCTTCACGAAAAAAATCATTATAAATTTATATTAAGATGTTACAAACTGCAAATACAAACAAATATTGAAAAAAATGAAGAAATTTGAGAAATCGAAAACTTCTAGATTCTATAATCTTTACGGCTAAATCATGCCTAAAAAAATGTATTGACACAAATTTCTCAAAAACGTTCATCATCCATATTTGGATTTTTTTCTAGGGCGCGCAGATGATTCCTCACAACTGGGATGAAATCTACGTAATGAATGGTCAACATCTTTGCGGGAATTTATTAAAAAAGATATCGGTCTCTTACTTGAAGGTCTGTGAAGGTAATGACGAACTTGTGTGTGGCGTCTCTTGACCAGAAATACTAGTTGCATAACTAAAAGGCCATACAAAAGTTTTGAAAGCACAATGGCAGGAAGAGGATTATCTCTACATCCTCCGTTGTGCAGCGCTCCCAACACATTTGTTGGGACACCCTCTGCCTCCCCTGCCTCTCTCAATGTTGATTTGCAAATAATTCTTATTAACCGAGTTCAAAGGTCGTACTGTAAATTACGGAACGGTTTTTTTTCCTGGTTCGGATTCATAAATCGAGCGGAGAAAACGAGGTTCCGTAACTTACAGTACGGACTGAGAAAAATATAGTTCGTAGGATGTTTACTGCTGTACATCTCTTGGCTCTAAAAGAAGGGGAAATAATTTCAATTCAAGTGGAACGCACGTCAAATCCTAAGCACAAGAACATTTAATTGGCTTTCAATAAAAACTGGACTTTGAGTAGTCAAAAGTTCAAAATATTTGTTTAAGATCCACAATTCAAAATAATGTAAAATTACAAGAAAGTGACGGTTCAAGTAGGCAAAGGTTTTTTGCAAGGAACTCTGATACAACGTTCTGTAGGTAACGCTTTTGTCGATAGTTTTTTCAAATGGTCGAAATCCTCAGACTATAACGTGTTTCTTCGTAGAGTGAAATACGGCCCGCTAAAATAAACAATCATAGCGCACGCACAAACAAAGAGATATAATAAGATGGCATAGAAACATTGACAATTGACAACGTTGAATGGGGGAGGGGGATAAATTATCTCAAAGATGTCTGTGAATGTATGTTTTTGGAATGTTGGAAAGTTCTGTAACATCTGCCAATAACGATGCTAGCGTTACTCCGTGAGGTCGAATGTGACATTTAAACTCACATGGAGAAGATGTAAGAGAATAAGTCCTCGATCTTGGCAAAGTGACTTATCTTAAAGAGTTTTTTTAAAGGTCGGTAGTTTGTTCGTGACTCGTGCCATGTCAATTATATTCATAAAAATGCAAAACTGGCCGAAGGCACAATTGCTGACGTTATGGCACAGATGTTTGAGGACGTTTTCGATAATGATTTGAAATTAATACAGAATTCTTCCATAATAATTTTTATTTTAAGATAATGATCTGAAAAAGCCGTATGCAGCCGGCTTTCTTTATATGACTTCATCGCTGTTTTAAGGCATTCGAACTGAATCGAAGTGAGGGAACAGCGAAAATATATTTCAGGTACTATTTACTTATTTTTGTTACCAAAAAGTTCGATACAAGGAAAGATAAGATTAGACGTCAGTTAAATTTGACGGAAAAAGAATCCAGTTTTGGGCAGATCTTTCGACTCTAAAGGAAATTTTGGTATTTTTGCAACCTCAATATGTAAACATCGCAATTATGAATAACTACATAAGCGTTCTTCAAGAGCCGATGAAAAATTCATAGTTACTCAGGTCTACCATCAAATACTGCGCAGCCTTAAAAAGGGAATTACGAATAGAAAGTTTTTCATTGATTCTTGATATTTTCCATATTACTTGTTAATATTTATTTCGACATTCTTCGCTGCGATTACAACAATAACAACATTTTCATGTTTTTATATCCGGTGAACTGTTTATGGCGACTCGTTCTTTCTGGTTCCTACTCAGAAGCGCAAACAAAAGAAAGAAAAACTGGAGAAAAAATCCTTCTTAAGAATTACGTCATTGAGGAAAATGTAATTGCAAAGGTAGGAGAGAAGTAAACATAAAAATAATTTATTTACAACCCTTCTTTTCTAGCATAAGGTTTAATTTCATAATATTATGATAATTCAAATTGTTCTTATTGTCAAATGTGTAGAATGTAGCTCAGAGAAGTTTCAATGAAAGTGTCAGTCAAACATAGCAGTTTCTAAAAATATAGTATTTGTCATGATAATTGTGATATAAATGGATCTTGTCGTTTTCTGAACAGCCTTGGAATCTGAGGTATGTAATGAGATTCCAAGAACATACAAGGGGATTTTCCCCGATAAATTAAATGCGTTCTCGATCATTTTACTTTATTTGAGTATATTATTTAAGCTCAACTCAATCTTCAAACTTCCCCTCAGCCCATCAGCTGAAAACAGGACGATGGCGTCCAGAAGGACTTTCTGGGGTTTTATTATTGCTTTCTGTAAGCACTGTTGTCTTTATTTCCTAAAGTGTAATTTTAAGCGACTAAATATTTCATTTAAACCTGTTTCAAAAGATTGGAAATAACTACTTTTAGACTGAAAGTATGGTTCTTATGAGAGTACCCTATGTTTTCCTCAAATATTCTCGCCCGAATAATATCAACTCGGGAGAAAGTAAGTGACACGCGCACGGGAGAGACACACTGTGGAGGAATTTTGCTAGAGGAAAGTACGAAAATCGAGTTACTGCTCCCTGGGAAATTATGAGACAATTCGGCACCGAAGTTTATTTTCGCCTCTCTCTCGAGTCCGATTGGTTACGTTCGCTGCAAACCATGTTCGTGACTTAATTTATGCAGGGCATATGGTCGACAAAACAAAATACGTTATTGCTGTTCTTCGTTCAATTTCCAACTTCATTGTACTACAAAACGATCGTCTCTTCAATTATATATTAAAAAAAAAAGAAAAGAAAGCAGAAAAAACGAACCTTATCCACGGTGCTCAGAATCTTTTACTTTTCGTTGTTCAGCACTGAATGCGCTCTCGCGTAATTATGACATTTGCATTTCCCATGGAAAAAAAACCTGTCCAAACGGCGCTTGGTTAGAAAATTTCAGCCGACAAATTTTGAAAGCAAACCGAAAACCGAAAGAAAAGATCAATTATATATCTAACGGAAAAAAATATCTTAATAACGGTGTAAATTAATCGTGCGCTGGTTAAATTCAATCGACATGCGATATTTTTTTTATCAACTCCGTTTTTCGATTATTGCGCGATGCATGATGCTGAAATCGGCATATTAAATTCGATTTCTTAAAATTCTAATAATATACATGGAAAAATTACTCAGTTCTGATTGGTTAAGATAAATGCAGTTTGTAGGTAATTCAGTGCAGAAGAGAGTTAATTCAGTGCAGAAGAGGGTTAATCCAGTGCAAAGAGAGTAACAAATTAGACATTCTGATTGGTCAATAATCAAAGAAACTCACAGATAGCCAATCAAATGCGAGCCTTGGATGTCGCAACAAAATTTGATCATTTTATAATTTGCGAGCGAAACAATGGCCGGCTTTTTTAGTAGGTTTTCTTTCACCACCACAACTGAAAAACAGCTCAAACAAAGAAAACACTGTAAGAAGCACTGCTTTTTGGTTGTCGGTTTGGAAAAAGTGGTGTTTAGAGAG
Organism: Pocillopora verrucosa; assembly: GCF_036669915.1. NCBI lineage: Eukaryota > Metazoa > Cnidaria > Anthozoa > Scleractinia > Pocilloporidae > Pocillopora > Pocillopora verrucosa. The sequence goes on from NC_089312.1 coordinate 5,425,779, forward strand.
GGGAAAGGAAATCGAAAATTACGAGCCGACTCAGCTTAACACTTTGCTCGAGCGATCCAACGCCGAAATTAAAAACAAACATGGTTAAACCTCGGAAACGAAGATTCCATTTCATCGAAATTGATTCGAACACAGACTGAAAAATTCCTTGAACTGTTTAGCGGGACTTTGAACTTTTTTGCGCCTTAAAGATGTGAAGATATCATTGCATATTATTGTTTTGATCGTACGCGGTTGTTTTGACCGAACGCACGGTTGGAATAAATTATTTTTGCACTTGATGCGCGCGCTTTGCTTATGCTTAATTATGATAAGCCATCGCGTATTTTTCCATGTATGTTATTAACACGCAATCACATGATTTCTCTCGTGCAATTTGGGATAAACAAGCAGTTGTTAATTTTTTCAAAGACCACAAAATTGCACGAGCCCTAGGGGCTCGTACAATTTTGTTAGTCTATAAAAAAATGTACTCGTGCTTATTTATTCCAAATTGCACTCGAAATCATGTGATTACCTATACAAAACAAGGAAGTTAATGACGTCTGTGTCATCTAGATATCTCTGAATATCTACAGATCATGTCAGGTTTCAAAGCATCAGCGAGTAATCCGCTTAAGTTACGAACGTTATCCACTCTTGGCCAATTTTTCAATCGATATAAGATGTAATAATCTCGGAATATTGACCTTAAACTTCTACAAAACCATTTATAATTCTAATATACACCACATGAGGTCTATATTAGAGCAAGATGTATGTATACATGGGAAGGGTTAAGTCTAAAGCTTCATTAATTCCTTGGAATGTGTGATACTGATGATACAGTTCCCTCTATTGTTCCTCTTTTGCTCCTCATCAGTAATATTGTTATATCTTTCCAATGTGATGTCTCCTCCACATAGTTTTCATATAACCAGTCTCCGCGTTGTCTAAAGTATATAGCTTTTCATAAAAACGTTATTTCAAGTTTAGCGTTTCCTTAAACGTCTCTGAAAACAAGCTTCCATTCAAGATTTTTTTTTTTTTTCCGCAAATGAAATTCATTATTTTTTTTTTTAATAGTATCTCTTTATTGCGCCGTACTCTCCAAAGGGAGATGTTAGTCTACTTACAATAAAGTTCAATAATACAATATGAATAACATAAAACGATAACTTTACCATATCCGAATACAATACGTTGATTGAAAAGCTATTACTGCTAAATTACATTTGTGCATTGAAACTTTGATACATTAAATGAGGAACTGTAACAAAAGTGAAAAAAGAAAAAGAACTTAAGGAGTATTGTTTGAAGTGTTTTGGTGAGAGTTTCACTGTTGGCAGGTGTACCACTAAGTTTTTTATTTATTTACTTTTTTATTATTTAAATTTTGTTTTTATTTTATTTTGTATTTTTTAAAGAGAGTTGAGATATTTTAACCGCATTTGTCAGGAGCTAGTTATTGACGGTATTTTCAATTAGGTCCCTTTGGTGAACTGCATTCACAAAGTCGTGGAGGACAATGGGCTTGTTGTTAAGTTTACAACTATAGATATAATAACGCATGAATAGTGTGACGTAGTCGAATTTCTTGGTGGTACTATTCTCGTTTAAGTTGGAGGTAATTCCGAATAAAAGTTCCTCCGTAGTTGGGGAGAACTGTGAATTGTACGTTGTGTTAAACCACCGAATGACTTTCTGTATGAATGATTTCGTAAAGAGACAGTGAATAAAGGTGTGATCGATTGAGTCTTTTTCCCCACAAAAGCAGCATTCTTCGTCAGTTTTAATACCATATTTGAATAGTTCTCTCTTTGTCACCACGATTCTGTGAATAAACTTAAATTGAAATTCTTTTAGTTTTGTTTCTTTGCACAGCTTTCGTATTGACTTAAATCATCTTTCCATTCAAGATGCTCTGTTTCAATAGCTTTGGTGAAGTGTACTCTCATTTTCTCTTGGTTTTACAAGCAGTTGCACTAATAGTGGAAGTACGCCTTCAACGAGTTGTCCCATCGTTTAACTCAACTCAGCTCTTGCAAGCTCCAAAAGGACATTATGTGGAACTGAATTTCACCTTGAAGACTTCATATCCAACACCATGCATTGATGACATGTACCTTGAGGTTCGTGATGGAAACAACGAGTCTTCCAATCTTCTTGGCGTATTTTGTGGGAGGAATATTTCTAGTACTGTGCGATCCAGCGGACAGATCTTGTGGTTGAGAAAATCAGATAAATTCAATCGCCAGTGGTTGCATAACAATTTCAGCGGTTCATACAGTAACAAAACAGCTAATACAACAGGCAAGTATTGACTAACTGAATTTTTAATAAGCCACTGAAAGACAGTGCATATTTTGAGAGTTTTACACTTCTGATGAAAGGAAAATGGCCATAGGTAATGCTTCTTGTACTCAACTGCTTTTGTAATTGCTATGAATTCTTTTTTTTTTTTTTTTCCAGTCAAACCCAACCTTAATAAAGTGGTCGAGACTCAGTTCGTTCTTTTCAATCATTCCTCATCTCTTTGGTGTCCAGCACAAGGTGCACCGGCACCAGTCATTGTTTGGAGAAAGAACGGCATTCTGGTACAGAACAGTACAAGTGTACTATATCAGCTGAACATTACTGGAGAAAACAATGACAATTACAGCTGTGAGGTGAAAACGCAGGATGGTTTTGACAAGAAACAAATCCATCTTGTCATCGAGAGTGAGTTTTAGTTACAAAAATGTGACTCTTAACCAATCAGACTAAGAGGGAAATATATCGGAAATTGCAGAGTTTCTATACATTGCTGGTAAAGTTAACAAATCCTAACGCTTTTTAACCTGGCTCCGCACCTAAGAGGCTGACCCTATAGTTTTGTTGATCCAGCACTAAATTCTCTTTCCTTACACTGGATTGTTATTGATGTTACAGGGTAATTCAGTATTATCAACTGAGTTGACAGCGTAAACTGGCCCCCGTAAAGAGTTTGAAAGCTGACGTCTCAACCGTTAGCCCTTCGTTAGAGCGAAAGACACAGTGCCACAGTTTCTTTTGAAACTAACCCCCTTTAGTATTGAGTGTTCATGAGACACCTTGAGGCTTTTTCAGAGGACTCAAATGCACTCTTGTAGCAATTCCGACAAAAAGACTTACAGGTATTCACTAACTTACATCAACAATACGGTATTAACAGCATATCTTCTTTTTCTAGGGTGTCCAGATCCCTGCCGGTGTACCACGGCAGATGGAATTATGCGCGCAGTTACCCGCATTGAATGTAAAGGAAAACATTTACAGTTTGTTCCACGTCGCTTGCCCTGTTCTACAGAGAAATTGTAAGCATATCAGCTCTTCTTTTGGAAGGGTGGGTTGGGGGAAGGGGGAAGGGGGGGGGAGGAATACACAAAAACAAGAAAAGGCTTGAAACGTTCGACTTTAATCAAGGATACTGATCCCCTATTCAGGGATTTGGAAGACAACCAGATAGAGGAGCTCCCACCTGGAGTCTTCGAAAACAAAACCGAGTTGGCCGTCTTGTAAGTAAACAATATATATGCTTACGTTGATATTAACGCGCAATTATTTACGTCTTGCTAAATTTCTGACGCTTAGTGAGATAAAATGAGGCAGGGAGAATTCGAAAGGTGACCTTCCTTCCAAATTTTCTCTCTATAGTTGTATAGCTTCGCCCACCCCTCCCGCCTCTTCACTCTCTTTACCAATACAGCAGTGATACTCTCCTGTGTGATTGCTAAATAAAGTTTCAACTCTTCCAGATGGCTACATTCCAACAAGATCAAGAAGTTGCGAAATGATTCATTTTCTCAGCTAGTCAAGCTGCAATGGCTGTAAGTGCAAAGTGGCCATCATATCGGCTAGTACACAGCCTTCTCAAATATGAAAAAAAAGCTATAATGACAAAATATAGATGAACTTTTACTCTCTCTAGCATTCATGATTACAAATGAAAGAAAGATCTTACTGAATTCAGTCCATTTCTTAAGTACTTAATTTACCAAATGCCGGTTTCAAATTTTTTATAAAAATCCCATCTTATTGTTATCAATCCCACTGCTTTCAAAAACATGGTTGGAGGGATGCATTTTATTTTATATTTATTTGACGTATTCATCCCAAATCATCAGCTGGTCTAATGTCATAATATCAATCCAAGAGAACACAATCTGATAAACTTTTTACATTCTCTTAACCAATGCCAATACATTTAAAATTTTGCAGAAGGAAAAATTGACCTTTATCTTCAAATCAGGGTTCATTTTTTACCAGAAATCCGATCTCGGTCATAACTTATCACTTAAAGTTTCAAAACAAATCAGAGGAACACCTTTCATGGGGTTTTCCCTGACGCAAGCAATATAAAAGATAATCAAATTAGACTTTTTGCATAGAGAAACTCAGCCATTCGGAAGGATGATCTTTTAAGACTTCTCAAAAGAATCATAGTTCTCCAAACTCCAGCTCCATGCAGCTTCAGTTGCATGGAAGGACTTCAAAATACTTTTTTAAATGATATTTAGGCGTACTACTGTCCTTCCGCATCAGGAGGTAACTCTTTTCCTTAGTTCCTGGATTCGCTCTTTTCCCATGCAAAATAAATAAACCTCAGCCACCTTGCCCCAATCCATATTTACTCTCTCAGGACACTCCATAACCAATGACGACGCGACTAATTAAGAGAGGTTGTCAGTAATTTTCAAGAATCCGGCGACAGAAGCAAAAATTCAACTTTTTTTTTATTTGCTCCAAAAGACCCTTTTGGTGAACTGTTTTCAAAAATAATATTCAAAACTTCCAGAGAGTTTTTATTTTGGCAAAAAATACGAACGTTCGAAATCGGCCAAAACGTACTTAATTTGCATAATTTCTATCGGGCTTTCAGCGCATTTTCACAACGCTCGTACAAGACAAAGAAAAATTATCTTGGATTCATTTTTTTTCATAAGTTGTTTTTCATCCCTTGGAATAGCTTTCCCACTATATTTCATCTCTAACTAAACTTTCTTTCGTTTGTAACCACCCGCGTAAAGTACACTATGTTTTGTATTCCGTTTGTACGCTGAATTTTACCATATTTCAGACGACCATAACACCGGGGGTATACGAAGGTACATAAAACAAAAAGGGCTCTTTTAAACGAGCAATTCTTTGTGTTTATCATGTAAAAATATTATTTTTGGTCCGTGGAAAGCGAGCGCGCCAGATCAAAATATACAGCGTACATTTTCACGGAGCTCGGTCATTTTCTGTGCTGTACTTTTTTTGCAAATCACACGCTATTGGGACAAAACTCGACGTGTTTGGTCTCTACTTCTGTTTTGATTCATTTCAATATATCAGTTTAACTTTAAAATTACCCTGCCTTTATTGTTAAGTGAACAAACCACCGTTTTAGGTAAAGTTTTTGAGTTTATTTTTCTCGAGTGCTAAATAAACAAATCGCTGTTTACAAAGCTACCAGCTCTGTCGACGTGTTTTTAGCTGAAATTGGCCCGTCGCTTATATTGTTCTTTAATTTATAATCTATCCCACTGGCATAACTTTAGAGCAAATTACATGTAACTATAAATGTTGTTGTAAATACGTGAGTGTGAGCCAAATAAAATCCTCGCACAAATAAAATATTCGAAATAGGTAGTTGTCACAAGAAAATACTCGCTTGTGCATGAACCTCGTATATACATTCGGTGTTTTGCTTGGTTGCTTTTATAGATTTCCAGCACTGTCACTGTAATTGAGGGCCTGTTTACATGGAGGTGGGGGACCCCAGGTAGGTGAGGTAACCCACCCAGCCGTGGTCGAAAAACAAAATGTGTTTAGATACAATCTTACAACCCCGGGGTGCTGGGGTGAGGTTTATTGAGGTTGTTGTTTCGCTTGCTATTAGGAAGTTTGAGCATAGGCGTTCCAAGCTTGCGTCTCGATAAAGATTAAATATTAATTCTTGGACTCATATGTATTTATCCATGAAAGCGTCACGCGTTGTGTTACGCGGTGTTAGGTTACGCGAGGAACCATTGACTTAATACGTTATAAGGAATAGTTTGAAATATGGTCGATTTCCCACGCTTAATATTCCGAAATGTGAACGTTTACTCTCCTTGTGTGTCCGTTGCGGTTTCTCGTGATTTCTGCCATGTTATGCCAGTGGGATAGATTATAAATTAAAGAACAATATAAGCGACGGGCCAATTTCAGCTAAAAACACGTCGACAGAGCTGGTAGCTTTGTAAACAGCGATTTGTTTATTTAGCACTCGAGAAAAATAAACTCGAAAACTTTACCTAAAACGGTGGTTTGTTCACTTAACAATAAAGGTAGGGTAATTTTTAAGTTAAACTGATATATTGAAATGAATCAAAACAGAAGTAGAGACCAAACACGTCGAGTTTTGTCCCAATAGCGTGTGATTTGCAAAAAAAGTACAGCACAGAAAATGACCGAGCTCCGTGAAAATGCACGCTGTATATTTTGATCTGGCGCGCTCGCTTTCCACGGACCAAAAATAATATTTTTACATGATAAACACAAAGAATTGCTAGTTTAAAAGAGCCCTTTTATTTTATATACATTCGTATACCCTCGATGTTATGGTCGTCTGAAATATGGTAAAATTCAGCGTACAAACGGAATACAAAACATAGTGTACTTTACGCGGGTGGTTACAGACGAAAGAAAGTTTAGTTGGAGATGAAATGTGGTGGGAAAGCTATTCCAAGGGATGAAAAACAACTTAGGAAAAAAATGAATCCAAGATAGTTTTTCGTTGTCTTGTACGAGCGTTGTGAAAATGCACTGAAAGCCCGATAGAAATTATGCAAATTAGGTACGTTTTGGCCGATTTCGAACGTTCGTATTTTTTGCCAAAATAAAAACTCTCTGGAATTTTTGAATATTATTTCTGAAAACAGTTCACCAAAAGGGTCTTTTGGAGCAAATAAAAAAAAAGTTGAATTTTTGCTTCTGTCGCCGGATTCTTGAAAATTACTGACAACCTCTCTTAATGACCTATATCAATACATATTGGGATTCAAATCCAATATCTCAGCTCGCGTACTTACTAAATCTTGGTTTCAAATTTTAAATTTTATGCGTAGCAGAAGGGCCAGTTTAGAATTCATGATGGTAGGATCCAACTCTTACATCCCAGCTAGTATATTTACCAGTTCCCAGTTCCTAATTCTAATAAAAGTTGCATACCGAAATATGGAAAAGACATTTGAATTTTAGTATAGAAAAATAAACAAATTTCAACTGCATATATCTTTTGCTTTCTCATCAAAAAGAGACACTTTTTGATGAGAAGACTAAAGGTGTATGTATAAGCAATAAGTTTGCACTATTTAACTTGGATAACGAAAGTATATTATGGACTCTTAAATCTTAGCAGTTTTTAATATGCTTAGTTTTAAAAGCCCAGAATAGAATCAGGAACCTGGTTTTTACTAGCGCAGAAAAGAACTTATATGCAGTGTATATCCTTTTTGTAGTGATTTGAAGTACAACCAAATAGAAGAGCTACCACCTGGAATCTTCACTTACAACACCGAGTTAACAGCATTGTGAGTAACACATTTATACCATCATATTTGAATACTTGATACAACCGGTTAAAGAGACGCATTTTACCGACTAATGAGGAGTTCAAACCTCAGCCATTCAAAAGGAAATTTTAATTTAACAGTCATAGACAAAAAGATAAACTACCACTACCCCCACGGACTATGAAATATCAGCGTGCCACACAGACCTATGAAGCCGTCACAAAAATTCCTGACTTGAACCTTTAAGGTGACTACAAATCTATCTGCAGACAAAACTGTAATAAAATACTGGTATATGGCCAGTGTCTTCGTCTAGGAGGACGAGTTGGAACTAGTGGGACTGGTACGCCTGAACACAATTAGTGGCAAGAATCAAAGTAGTAATGGTGCTGTAAAGGATCACATTTATGCTAAACATAGAATGGCTCTCGAAATGGATCGGGTGTCCCAAACATTTTACGGAAAATTATTGTACATTTTTAAATTTCCCCTGGCCAGATAGAAAATGCACAACAAAAATACGAGAGGTGAGGTTTTTAACCAAATTCAGGATATATCCTTGATCAGTAGACTCGATACGACCTGTAGAAGAGCTATCACCTGAAGTCTCCCATAACACAGGGATTATCAGTTATTTTTCATAAGAATATGAAAATTCTCCGTTATTCGTCCACTATGTTCAAGGACAAGTATCCAGGCATATTGTTAAGTCAAACAGTTATATTCTGTTCGTTGTACTTTAAATGTTTTTTAAGTGTGTATGACAAAACATTTGCTACCATTTTATTGTCGAAAACGAAGGTTCATCTGAAAAACTTTTCGATGTGAATTTGTAATGAAATAAGTTTATTTTAACTTGCGGATTAAAATCAAATAATGATCCTAGCGGGTGAGTTGCAATTTTACCAATTAAGAAAAGTTGACTGAAAAAGATTCAGCCTTGGATGGGATTCGAATCCATGCCTCCCAGATACTCACTGGGAGCTACTACTAACTGAGCTAGAAAGCCACACGTTGGGAGTGAGGAAAATTTGCGAGGATTAAATTTTTCGTGGAGGAAACTTACGCTATTTGCAGTGAGATAACTCAAATAGAGCCATGTCATACGCAGGTGAGCTGAAATTTTAGCAATTACCGAATAGGCCGGAAAAAATATAGGAAAAAAAACCTCGTTATTTGACCTTCTAGGATTTGCCTTGCTCAAAATATGGGAGGAGTAGAGAAGTCTGGAAACAAGTTTGTTTGTTTTTTTTTTCCTATGTCGAAAGATATTTTATCGACATTTTGAGTGTGCTATAAACTGTTTGAGGTCACTAATTTGCTAAATTTTTGTTAAGTAAGGGACTTCACAATGGTTTATAAATATTTTTTAGACTCATTCCCAGTTTAATTTACCAAACCAAAGAGTCAGACTTTGAGTTGAACTTCTTTTTAACGTAAAAAAAAGAAAATAATAACAATGATAAAAAAATACCTATGGGCCTACGTGGAACTGAAGAAATAATTATTTCTACATGACAAGAGTTAAAACTCACTTCTCACAAAATTTATCTGCAAATTTCTTTAAGCTAGAAAGTTGTTATTTAGAACGGAAAAAAAAGAGGTCAGGAAAAATTTGAAAATGACAGTGTTGAGGACTCTTTTTACTTAACTGTTTTTAAGCAAAAATTCACTGCATAATAGTTAATTAGAGCTATAAATCGCACAGTTTTGTGCGTCTCCGGATTTCCTGTTTCATTGGTATACACCACTAGCAGCTACTTAGCATTTTTTTTAAAGTCAGGTATTCGAGATTAAGTGCGCCACACCATTATCCTCTAAATGTACATGTACCAAGCGTCCAAATATCTCCCAAAGTTTGGAAAAAACATTCACTCAGACAATTTCAGCACAGAAAGAGATTAGCCATATAAGGAGGGAAACAGACTCCTCTCGCTTCTCCTGGGGTAAAACAACAAATCTGAACTTTCATAACAGGAGTGAAAACAGCAATCATGGTGAACATCACCCACACTACTTAATTTAGAATCTCGACACCAATTATTTATTATAGAAAAATAAACAAAGAGCAAAAATGAAATTAAAAAGAAAAAGAAAAACATAAAAAAAAAAAAAAGATTTATGGTAGCCTAAACGGTGAGTATTTTAAAATCCCCTAGGTTTTTACCATTTCTAACTCGAAGTCAAACAAATGTTGTAGTCACCCGTCGGGTACACTATAAGGATTATTTTATGATACCTAAAATTCTACAAGGTCTCTACTTAATTGTAAGTCTCGGTAGTTAAGGTAACCGAAAGGGTGAGCATTTTAAAAAATCACTTATCTTTTTATAACCTTTTCTAACTCGCACTCAAATAAGCGTTTTAGTTGTCCGTCGGATACACCATAAAAATTATTTCATGCTCAACCTCGATGATATTTGCTAAATTTTTATTGTATGGAATTTGGGAGACAACCAACCAGAAAAGTTACCACCTGGAGTCTACTATAGCAATACTGAATTGACCGTTTTATATAAAAATCAAAGCATAAGTTTATGTTTGATACTTAAAGAATGTATTCGTCTCTATTTGTGTTCAAACACCACTTGCACACAATTTTGTCAATTACCGAATGTGAGTGAAATTATACTCACACCGGTTGTCGTCAGTCTTGAGGCTGATTAATTGCCGGAATAAGGTTAAGGCAGCCGTATTTTTGCTTAAGATGTAATTATTTATTAAATCAATAATGGACCAGTTACTCAAAAAAAACTTATTTTCCAGGGTGCTTTGGAGCAACAAGATTAAGAAGTTGCGTGGTGATTTATTTACTCCATTAGTGAAGCTATGGTACCTGTAAGTCAGGAAGCTCACTTTTATATCGATATACTTTAACTTGAAAGGATATTAACTTTTGCTTAAGATTTTTCCACTCAAGTGACAAAAGGAATGACTTGCACTTCGCGCCCAACTCGCGCTTGCTTCCGTTCGCCTGAAAACACACAAAATCCCGCCGGTTCTGCGGGCTAAATGCTCACCTAAATATCGCTTTATTCTTGTTATCGGGATTTGGATTGCATCCAGAACCTAGAGCCTGATGATTTCCGAGAGTAAAGATCAGAGTTCAGATTGCGACGATCGATACACCAAAGAATGTAAGCCAGCACCTTGAGTATGATTTGATTTCAAAAGTTGTTAAAATTAACTAACTATTGTCTACACTTTTCTGGTTATTCCATATTCGAATAGGGCGCGACCGCAAATTTACGCGTTTAGCGTGCTTTACGAGCTCCATGACAAAATAATTAGTTTAAAATGCATGAAGTTAAAAGGCATGCAGTTACGAGGCTGCACCAGCACAACACGCAAACTGCAAGTGCGAATGTGAAATACGTGTAAATTTCACGAGATCAGTCAACTACAACTCATTAAATATGTTTACTGAGACTATTGGATTTACATTTATTCGTAAATATTTAACGAGCATCAGCTAGTTACTGGACTTTGTTGGGTTTCTTATTAATCAAAACTACGATAACCAAGACTTGGAAGATCTACTTGCACTGCGTCTGCTTTGCTACAAATGGTTTCTTCCGATTGCCACGGGTTCACTTGAAGTTTTGAATCGAATGATTATGGAATGGATATTTCAATTAAAAACAAACCAAAATTGTGGAGTACTCCCCCGATAAAATCATTAGAAAGAAAACATATGTTGTGAGACGCCGGGCTTCCCGTTTCATCGGTATGCACCACTTACAGCTAATTGGCACATTTTAAATGTCCAGTACTCGAGACTAAGGGCCTCTTCATATGAGCCCGGTTGACCGGGCTGGCCCGCTTACCGGGACGAGTTTCACCTTGGGTTCATATGAGAAAATTCAGCCCGGTTTCCGAGATGAGAAAAGGCCGAAGATCCTGGGGACGAGGATTAAAATGACACATAATAGGGCCCTGAGCAATGAGCTCCTTAGACTCAAAAAAAGCTTTTTTATGTGAGTCAGTCCACTGGACGGGGACGTCTTTGTTGGTTAATTCTCTTAAAGCCTTGACCACATCAAATTTAGACAAAACCTTGCAAGGGAATTCAGCATTCGGCATACTTAGAATTACTTCTACCATGGTTGGGACTGGGCTGACCCCGTCAGGACTGAGCTGGAATCCCGTAAAAATCACTTATGGGGTTTTAAACCTCTACTTGGCTGGGTACAGCTTGAGTAACACTTGTTACATTCGCAGCAGAAAATTGTCAAGATTCTCATCATGATCTTTCTCGGCCTCCTCTTGTGCTATTCCACATCCATGTTTAAGAACACGATCAGCAATGTTTAGTTACAGATACTTTTCATTCCTGCCAGGGCTTCCTGATGCCTTGTTAGATATTTCTCGTTTCCGCTGGAGACTCGCTAGGGCAGACGTAGCCACCAGTACCTGTCAAAAGGAGTATGAGAGATTGTGGCTAAGCTTGATTAGTGATTTGAAGTATTTTGGTGAAACCAGATATCGCATCAGCTACCTCAAAATAATTTGCATCATTCAGTTGTGGCAAAATGTCCTCAAAACGGGCAATTTACCTTTTCGGCTTTCGATTTCACGTGTAACATCACGTGACTTCTGTTGTAAACAAACCGCGAAAGTTCGGACATTGGGTCAACTACCCACGACCCGTGTAAGGAATTCGGCATTTTGTTGTAGATAATTTCCACTGGCGTTAAGCTTCTCTATACTTAAAATTGATTTCTTTGATGTGCAATAGGTTTGATTATTTATCAAGGAAGTTGTTATTTCTTTACCGCCAAAGTAGATGTGAAGAATGTAGTAAGAATCGTAAACAAAATTGGAACAGATTTCAACGCTATCAATGTGACAGAACTTTAAAAATATTTCGAGGAAACGGGGGATCTCAGCAAGCAGATGTTTGAAAACTTCGATCGTGGAAAACGCCTCCGCAGTTGTTGGTTCTGCCAATGGATTCAAATTTCGAAAAAGACGACACCACCTTCTCAAACCATTCAATAAATTAGGAGATGCAAACTCCCAAATCATCTTTCCTGAAAACTGTCAACAATTCGAACGTATCGCTTCCGTTTAGATTGTGCGACATTTTTAATCATTTGAGTACCAGTCAACCGATCCGGCAGGGACTCGCCGCTTACATATCATTTTAAGATAAATGCTTATCCATTGATGGTTATGTGGAATCTTTGTTAACAACTCGGTTCAAACAAGAGGGTGTTCATGTACATGTAGCTAAAGTGCAGCCTTTAAAGAGAGTGTAAACGGAGGGGGTAAAAGAAATACTAAGATCTCTCTTTTATCCTCTCCTTCGTGTGCACGAACGACGTACCTCGATGACACGACCCTTTCCACCTCTGGCTTCTCAGCTTTTGTCTATCTACTCCAGGAAAATGGAAAAACTTGAACGAACCGCCGTTTGCGTTTATTATACAGGACTGTGATATTGGTAATCGTTTTTGCAAGCATCATAAGCGCCTCTCTTTGTCTTAACCACTCTTTTAGTATACTAGGGAAATGAAATCGTACTCGTTCATTACGTATGAATCGGTTTTAATTTTTTAATTAGTTTTAATTTAGGGAATCAAGGCTCTCTCGCGTTTCAAAGAGATTCGAGAGCACTAATTTCACATCACACATACCTCTTACTAATCGAGTTCGAGGGCCGTACTGTAAGATACGGGCCGAGCTTTTTCCGCTCGGATTTATAGCACAAGCGCGAAGTGCGCGGGAAAACGAGGTTCTATAACTTACTGTACGGACCGAGAAAAACAAGTTTGGGATGAAATTATAATATCTCTTGATTCAAATAGGAGGGGAAAAGATTTAAATAAAAGCGGAAGGGCCATCGATGATTAACGCGCGTCAAATCCTAAGCACGAGAACATTTTATTGGCTTCCAATTAAAACTGGACTTTGAGGCGTCAAAAATTCAAAATATTCGTTTAATACCCATAGTTTAGAATAATGCAAAATTACACGAAAGCAAGAGTTTAAATATGCCAAGGTTTTTTATAAGGAAGTGAGATAAAACGTCCTGTAACACTTTTGTTGAGAGTTTTTTGCTTGTCCTACTCAAAACCCGAAGAATCCGACTCGAAAGTTTGGGATATCTGCTTCTGAGTTTTGCTCTTTTTCCTCGTTGGCGTACTTTTCCTTAAGTCTGTTCGAATTTTTTTGAAGAGATATTTTGGCGATCAAAAAAAACTTCTGAATTAGCGGGCCGTAAGGTGAAATACGGCGCGCTAAGTGGACAAATCTTGACGCACGTTCTACCCGAGAGTTGTAACGAGGGGTTTCATTGGATAATCTAAGAGCTTAACGCATGCTGCACGCACAACTACTTTGATTATTCTACGCCAAAGCACTTCCTGCTACATTCTTCGCATCTACTTTAGCGATTCATAATTTGATGTTTAACGGATTGTCTCGGAAAAGACCTTAAAACCTCGTTATTCACAATGAACTCTTGTTAAATCCGATGATAAGCCTTTGATTTCATGCTCCAGTTAGAGTTAGAAAATTTCCACTTTTATCAATGAAAGATGAGCACAAGCGTATTCAAACTCTTTTACAGCCATAATATGCGAAAAAGAGAGTGACGTGGGTTTTAGAGTGTGTGAGTTGAACAGCGGCGAGAATCAGTTTTCACCAGTTACTTCACTATAATTTCTTAACTATCGCTGGTGACCAATTCCGCATTTTTCGGGCATCTATTTTGTTTGCATATTCGAGCACATCTCTCTGATTGGTTACAATGAGTTGTTGCTAGGAAAAGGTATTAAAATAGCTATAAACTTCTTCACAACAATAACATCAAGAAATTGCATGGTTATTGACTACTCCTTTTGTCAGGCTGCAAGAGTTGTTAGTGAAAAAACATCCCAATTCGCAAATTTTCCAATTGAAAGTAGTTTCAAATTTTAATAGAAATCCCATTTGGATTATTATAAATCCCACAGTTTAAAAAAGGAAAATGGTGGGATGGATGCAAGTTACGTTATGTTGATCTAATTTACTGCGACCATATCATCACCCAATCCGAAGTAATAATATCGATCCCAAAATATTTTTAAAAAGTTTATCTTTATTATCAACTCAAAGCGTTATAATTATCCAGAAATCCGATTTCAATCGTTTCTTATGTCATTTAAATTCACCTTCCATGGAGCCTTTCCTTTAACACCAGAAATCATTAGGAAAAAATAATCAATTCGGACTTTTTTTCATACAATGAATGCTCAAAATGAACATTCCCACCTCGCTCCTCCCACTTTGAGAACACACTGTTGGGTCAGAAAGGGATATTTTGTTTATTACACTTGAATAATTTACAAACAGTATAATGTCAAAAGTAAGGTTCTCTTCTTTGCGCAAGTCTAAGCTGTGTATTTTTAAAAAGAATAACCTCTTTGGAGCTGCCGATGTAAAATTAAAGAAAGGCACGATCCTCGCAGGCGAGCT
Organism: Pocillopora verrucosa; assembly: GCF_036669915.1. Taxonomy (NCBI): domain Eukaryota; kingdom Metazoa; phylum Cnidaria; class Anthozoa; order Scleractinia; family Pocilloporidae; genus Pocillopora; species Pocillopora verrucosa. Next base: position 5,440,781 of record NC_089312.1, read on the forward strand.
GCAATTTTACCAATTTCCAATTGGAATCTCACTTCTGACACCATGTTGAAAAAGAGGAAACACTACGAAAGCAGAAATGGACGCCACGTCTATTCAACACCCCCCATGCTGGGGCAATCTATAACAAATTGAAGACGTAACACATTATCTGTTCCGAAAAATTGAACCAAGAGCAGGGCACGAGCTGGAAAAACTCTGAGCTTCAACGAACAACCTATGTTCAAGGAAAACTATCCAAGCATTTTGTCAGGTTAAACGGGAATATTGTGCTCATTATAACTTAGACATTTTTTGAAGTGCGTCCAATAAATCATTTAAAAACAATTTATTGTCGATAATGAAGGTTCATTTTTCTTCACAATGAAATATCTTTTTTTGGATCTGCGGATTGAGAATGAAATAAAGTCATGGTCCTTGCAGGTGAGCTGCAATTCAGCCGATTGAAAAGAAGAAGCCTCAAAAAAATAAAGCCTTTGACGGGATTCGAACCCGTGCCTCCTAGGTATTTATTAGCTGCGACCATATCATCTACCAGTACAGATCGTATTATTCTCAAAATATTTTTAAAAAATGTTGTCTACAAGGGCAAGTTTACCTTTAGCTTCAAAAACAGTTTTGCAATTTACCAAAAATCCGATTTCAATCGTTCAAAATCTAATTTGAATTCACCTTTCATGGAGTTTTTCTCCTTACACAAGACCACATTTTTGGTAGCGGCTCATACAGGGGATCAGTTAAATTTTATCGCAACACAACCCAAACCCTCTGACTCCTCCCCTTTGCCCGCTCAGGCAATAAATGATGATAATGACTGGTAACTAAGGTCTCGAGGGATTTGGCTTTGTACTTTACACCTTTACACCTTAGCGAAGTGGAAAGAAATGACAAGGACACATCCAAACCAGTCGCTAGACACTTTAATTTTCCTTAGCATTCATAACAACATATGACAGCTTGCGGCCTTTCCTTACATCTTGGGAGTTCGGGAAGCCGCAAAACATTAGAACACAATTTATCTTCCAAATCGGTACTTTAATTCCCACGGTATCAACGAGCGCTTTTCATTCAACTAATTCATTCTTGTCTTCTTGTCACCATATTCCCACCAATAGCATAGCTCCACACACAACCCACACACAACCCACAATTCCTCCAATCGCTCTGACAAAGGGCTTACGCTCGAAACGTCACCTTTTTTATCCTTTACGGTGGCCAGTGGACGTTTTCAACTCAGTTATTAACACTAAATTACTTGCTACACTCTCCCACCGACGCACCACCACAGTTTCTTACTTAGAAACTTACCCCCTTTACTAAATCTTGGTTTCAAATTTTAATTGCCCTTAAGTCGATGGGGCGCAGAGGGGCCAGTTTACAGCTCATAATGGCAGGATCCAAATCCTATATCCCAACTTGTATATTTACCAAGGCCTGGTTTCATATTTTTAATAGAAATTCCATCCCCATTGTTATTAGTGGGGATGGGATTTCTATTAAAATTTAATCAATCCTTCTAGTTTCAAAAAAGGTTCAGAGAGAAGCTGTTGAAGTCCTAAATGTAATAACTTTCCTAAATGTAATAAAGTCCTAAATGTTATAACATTTGGTCCTAAATGTAATAAAGTCCTAAATGTAATAACATTTAGTCCTATATGTAATAAGCCTCCAATGCAATCGTTTAACTCCTTCAATACATTGTTATTATGGTGGACATCCACAATGAGATGTTAAAGTGACAGCTGTTGCACCAAAACACCGCTGACCAGTATACATGTCACATTACGGGCTCGCTGATGTAAATCAGCGTCTTTCTACTTGCTAGACATAAGAAATATCAGTAGTCGAAGTATGGTCCTTAAAGCGGTCTATTGATCGAGTTGAAGAAAATCATTTCCAGCCCAAAGTGGGCTAGTGCTTGGCTGGAAGCTTAAAAGAATGGAATCAATTGGTACGTAATCATTAAGACTTTTTTTGACAAGAAATTGAGTACAATTGATGATGAACTAGCATGCTATTGTTGATGTTATCGTTCGTGTTAAATCTTTAGTAGTGATGCACCATTTTAGAGCAGTTTGAATGATTTCGCTGTGCCACATGTTAATCCAAAAGAAAATTATTATTATCAGTAGTGTTACTGAAATTTTGCACATCAATGTTATTCAATGTCAATTGATTTTAATGAAGCATTTGGGTTCATTTTTAAGGCTGACTATCCTGATTTATTCAATTTTGAACCTGAGATATTGCATTTCTAGCCCTCTATGCCTTTACTCCACCTCAGTAATCAGTTCATGTACCATATGATTAAATGGAAACTGTTGAGCTTTCTTTATCATTCATCTATTTATCTATTCATTTTCTCCCCTCACGGCGGGGAGAAGAGATGACGACAAAAAATGAAATATAAACTCGAGATCAACTGTGAAATATATGTTTTCCCAATACTTCGGTTCGGGAACTGATGAACCTGTCATAAAGGGCAAAAGGGAAAAAAAATGAATGGTTGATTAGACCATCAACTGACCATCTTGTGTTAAATATTGTAGTTCAATGGTTCAATTTTACTCTTGCGTGGAAAAAAGGCAACATGTCGAGACCAAGGTTGTATGGTCAAGATTTCTGGGTATTAGCCTCGTTCTCTTTCTACTTTTTTATGGACCGAGACTTCGGTAAAAACGCAAAAAAAAGAACTCGGCCAACATCCAGCCATTTTGACCTCACGCTTGGTCAAAACGCATATGAATATATTTTATGCAGACCCATACAATTCTGGCAAGGGAAGAGAGTACAAAAAATGCACTTCCGAGCCCGGAATTTTTCTAACGCATAAGTCGGTGGACTTCCTTTTCCTTGTAATTCGGTTCATGAGGTGTTAACTTCAGCACTGATGACGGAAGTATATCGTCAAAATCTGTCACACTTAAGAGTCTGAGCCAATGATATAAAGAGAGCTATTGGTCAGCTTTCTCATTGCTTTTACGTCCGTCAATTTGCTGCCAAAAGCACATTAGTATCAGTATAAGGTTTTGGAGCCAATGCTTCTCAATCTACGTCTTTAGCAAATAAAAAGACGCTGATTAATATCAGTGGGCTCGCAATATGCCATGAATACTGGTCAGACGATTCTTTGGTGCAACGTTGTTTCCGATAATTCCGATGTTCGATAACTCGCGATTTCTTGTAAAATTCGGGATCGATGTTCGATTTCACACGTACCCAAACTTGATTTTTCAATGTGCTTTTTTATTATGTTACAAAATCATCTTATATTACATTTGATATTATTAACTCAACCGGAAGTCACGCAATGTTACGAAATAGTAACGCACTATCCTTTTCGTCTCTATAACATTTCCCCCTCCAGAATTACAATCATTGCCTTAATGTTGAAATTCTTACTATAACGAAACGAAAAATATAACAATTGAACACGAAATACTGAGTCAAAATTCAAACCGAAATATAAACTAGATTGTCATTGTCTCTATCAGTGTCACTCTTGCATTTCTAGCGGTGAAAGTTTGGTAATAGGTCTCTTCAAAATCTTATCTCCAACTTTAACATCTACTACTCGCACGAGACCGTCCGCTCCAGGGTAGGTGCGAAGAATTCTGCCTACTTTCCAGTCTCGTCGTCTTGCATCGGGGTCGATCACAATCACTACGTCGTCTTTATTCAGGTTCTTTTCCTTAGAGAACCACTTGTGTCGAGAACCAATGTATGGCAGATATTCTTTCAACCAACGTTGCCATACGCGACGAATGAGCTCTTGAATTCGCCTCCATCGTTGACGAGGGTTGAACTCGGTCGTGTCAACACTATCTGGAACTATGTCTCCGCCCATCTGACCAATGATAAAGTGGTTTGGCGTCAATACTGGTTCGTCGTTTGGGTCATCACTGATGGTCGTTAGTGGTCTCGAGTTAAGCAAACTCTCGACTCCTGTAAAACAGGTTTGCAGCTCTTCATCTGTGACGTCTGCGTCTTGTAAAATGGCTGAAATAGCTCGCTTTGCGGCTTTAATCAAGGCTTCGAATACACCACCGAAGTGCGGTGCTGCTGGTGAGTTCCAGTACCACTCCACGCCTTTGTTTGCTGTTGTGCGTCGGATTTGTTCTTGATCTAATTCTGCGACTAATTCTCGAATTTCTCTGTCTGCAGTGACGAAGTTTGATCCGTTGTCGCTAACCATTATCTTGGGCCATCCTCTTCTAGCAGTCATCCTGGTGAACGCGTTCATGAAACTACCTGTGTCTAGGGATGTGGCCATTTCCAGGTGGCAGCAGCGGGTTTGTAAATAAACGAAAAGGCACAGGTATCGTTTGGTTCGAGCTCTTTCACGTCCTTGCATGGTCAAGTAAGGGCCACCATAATCTGTTGCACAATTGGTAAACGGTCTGTTAGTCATCTGTAAGCGAAACTGCGGCAACGGGGCCATTTGTTGCTTGGCAGGGTGGAGTCGAAAACGCCTCTTACATTCAAAGCAGTTATGAATGCATGCCTTTACTTCTTGTCGACTGTGAATCACATGGTATCTTGATCGCAGGTGATTGAGTGTATAGTTGACACCCATCTCGTGACTTTCCATCTCGTGATGATACTTCACAATCAGCTGTGTCACGTGATGTTTCTTTGGCAGAATAATCGGGAACTTGGTGTCAGCCGCCAGGTCATCTGATCGCCGAAGTCTTGTATTTGATCGTAATAGGCCTCCAGCCAACATCGGTGTAAGGGGGAGCAGATGACTTCTTTTGCTCAATTCCTTTCTTGCCGTTAGTGCAATAATTTCTTCGTTGAAAACCTCTTTCTGTACTTCCTTGATGATGTCAAGTTCGGTGTCCGAGAGTTCCTTTGTCGTCAATTCTCCCTTGATGCGTTGCTCTTCAGGGACTCTACAGTTCTTGATAAATCGCATGACCCAACTCCTCACCCGAACCAGTGAGTATCCGATTTCTAACTGTCCCTGAGAAGAAGCTCGGTACCATTTGGAGAATCTTGCTGGGTTTAAACGCCAAGTTTCCTTTTCGAGAATAACGAAGGTTGAATGTTCCTGTTCTGAATTTTGATTGTCGTTCTCTTCCTCTTGTCTGGAAAGCTGGTTCTTTAGATCTGGTCTTCGTTCAGCTCTCACTTCTGTCAAGGCTTCCTCTTTTGGATTCGCTGCTTTTGGTTTAGGCCAGTCACTTTCTGGAAACGCCAAGAAGGTCGGACCTTTCCACCACATCTCGCTGTCTGCTAATTCTGAAACTGTTAGTCCCCTGGTTCCGAAGTCCGCTGGATTCTGTTTTGTGGGAACATAACGCCATTGGTTGGGGTCCGACTGTTCGTGGATTTCCCCTACGCGATGGGAAATGAATGGTTTGTAGTTACGACTCTGTCCGTGTATCCAATAGACAACGTTCATGCTATCAACCCAGAACGTTGCTGGTGACAAAGGGATCTCCAGAGCAGCACTAATCTATTTCGTCAACCGTAGTCCGATTACTGCCCCCATGAGCTCGAGTCGTGGGATGCTCATTGCCTTTAATGAAGAAAGCCGGGTCTTCGAACCAAGTAAACGTGTCGTGATAGATTTGTCTTCGTACTCGTGTCGAATGTAAACAGCTACGGCATATGCTGCTTCGGAAGCATCCGAGAACGTGTGAAGAGAGGCTTTGACTGCTGTAGAATGACGATCCTTTAAACACCTTGGAATGCGGATTCCTTGTAGACCGATGGATTCTTCGAACCAGGACTTCCATTGCTTCTGATGATGGCCTGGGAGGGGGACATCCCAACCGGTCGTTTCTACCCAGGCCTGCTGAATGAGGATCTTGGCTCTAACAACGTACGGCGCTAGGAAACCAAGCGGGTCAAAGATGGTTGCTGTCTTCTTTAGTACTTTTCGCTTGGTGAGCTCTGTTTCTGGGGTCAACGAATATTTAAAGGAGAATGTGTCTAGGTCTGCGGTCCACAGTACCCCCAAGGTCTTGGTTGTCGATAGCTTGTTTTCTTCTAAGTCGATGGTTTGTGCTCGGTCTTCGGCTGGTATGTCCTTTAAAACTTCTGCTTGATTGGACATCCATTTTCTCAGGTGAAACCCAGCCAAGTTTCCCAGTTCCGTCAGTTGTTTTCTTGTTTCTTTTGCGATTTCGATTGTTGCCACCGAAGGCATCAGGTCGTCCATGTAGCAGTGGTTCCTAACAGCGTCTGCGGCCAAAGGGTACTGTGTCTTGTGGATTTCAGCGTGGCGTTGCCATGTGAATTGAGCACAAAACGGGCAGTAGCAGCCTCCGAAAACGAATCTGGAGAACTCGTAAACCTGCGGTGGGCTCTGTATGTCAAGATTTCGCCACAGGAATCGATGGAAAGGCCTGTCTTCGGGTTTAAGAACCAGCTGATGGTACATCTGACTGACGTCACTAACCAACACTTCCAGCTCTTTTCTAAATCGTACCAGGATGTCGAATATGTTGCTCTGTAACTTTGGACCTGGCAACGCTTCTGTATTCGGGCTCTTCTCATTCAGCTGTGCCGACGCATCGAACACGATGCGAACCTTGGTTGTTTCTCGATCTGGGCGTACCACTGGAAAATGCGGTAAAAACCACTCGCTTTCTGGTCTTGGTTCCGATGTGGGTACAACTCTGATGTATTCTTTCTTCAGGTAGTCATCGATTACACCCTAGTAGGCGTTGGCCAGTTGCGTGTCCTTCTGAAGTTTCTTTTCAACAAGCTGTAATCTTCTCTCGGCCATCTGTCGATTGTTTGGCAGGTTAGGTCGATCTTGTTTCCACGGTACTGAAACTTCGTACCGATCACCGTTGTATGACAGCGACTGTTCAACCTTTTTCTGGGCTATCTTCTCCAGGGGTGTCAACTCGTTTTCTTCTTGACTCTGTGGGACGATGCCGAGTGTTTCGGGGTCCCAGAAACGCTTGAGTGTGACGTTCAAATCTTCATCCGATGCAGTAACGATGTCTGGGGTTAATTGCTGTGCACACGTACGGAACGTATGTAAGTAGCCAGTGTTGACACATGCTGTTCCTCTCGGTTGTGTCGATTTTCCGATTCTTCCGATAGCGGTCCAGCCCAAAGGACAAAGTCTAGCGGCTGGTTCGTCTTCCTGACCTCGAATTTCCTGCATGGGAAACATCAAGTGATAGTAATCCGATCCGAGCAAAACATCGATAACTCCTTTCTCTGCTAGGTGTGGGAAAGGAATGTCCTTTAAATGATTCCACTGTTGCTTCATTGTTACCCAGTCGGTAGGTTTCATTCCTCCACAAATCTTGTCACTGGTTTTCACCACGATCGTTGTATCGACTTTTCCATCAACGCTTTCTAGGCCAATTTCAAGAGTAGCAGCCATAAGTCGTACCTTCTGATCGTTTGCTACATTGATGGTGATTTCTTCTTTCTCTGTACTAATTCCTAACGTCTCGATCACATCTTCATTTACGTAGGTGGTGTCGCTGCCCTCGTCAAGAAAACAGTTCACTAATAATCGCCTCTTTCCGTGTTTGAGAATCGCAGGGACTGTACGAAGTGCAATAATCCTCTCTTCGTGTCTTTCGATGGTGTTTAGAGTCGTTGTTTGTGTATCCCCCTCCGTGCTGGGTACCTTTGTTTCTTGTCGGGGTTGTGATTCGTGCAACAGAGGGTGATGTGTTTTCTTGCATCCAGCGACATCGCAGGCTTTACTTTTTGGACACTGGTGTCCTAAATAATCGTAATCCAGACAACGAAAGCACACTCCAAATCGTTTCGCTGCCTCCCATTTCTTTTCAAAAGACCATCCAGTAAACACTTTGCATTTCTCGAGATGGTGCGTTTCTCCACAAGCTCTGCACAATTTTCCTTTTCTCTCGATTTCGTTACTGATCTTCTTGCCATCTTGTAGACTCGCGCCGTATGATTTGTTGTTTCTCCCGTCTCGCCGCGACCACTTGCTGTCTTCATATATCCGAGTAAAGCCATGTTTCACCTCCGACGCTTGAGTTTGCAAATCCGCTTCCACGGCCACCCATTCGTTTAGAGTTACCATTGTTTCGTTCTTTCCTTGTTCCTTGACCCAATGATAATACTCTTTAAGAAAATTCTCGGGCAGTTTTTCGACCACGATTCCATATAGGGTTCCGCCCCCTAAGTCCGCGTGAAGACTGTTATCTTTCAAAACAACGATGGTTCTTTCAAGGGCATCAGCAAATTTATCCATCGACTTTGGATCACCTTCGTTAACTGGCCTCATCTTTCTTAATTCTTCGATTTGCGCTTGAACTTTACGCCGATCCCCGCCGTATTTTCGCTGCAATCTTGACAATGCGGCGTCGTATGCAGTTTGCGAATAACCCAGGCCTTTAATCGTCTCGGCGGCTTCTCCACGTAAACAACCTTCTAACCTCAGCATCTTGAACTGTGGTGCAAGTGACGTTTTGTCGACGCAAGTGGAAAAGGCGGCGAACCACTGGTGAAATTCCATTTTGTTTCCCGAAAATATTGGTATCCTGATGCGTTCCAATTGTTTGTTTGGATCGCTCGCCCCTTGCTGTGCGTTTGTGTGTCCTTCGATTTCCGAGGATTCCTTCTGTTTAGACGAGAATATTTTTGCTTGAGCCGCTAAATAGGAACGTGCAGTGTTGGTATCGTTATCCACTCGGTCGACCAAAGCATCTGCTTCATCGCTCGTCTTCTCTGCGTCTGCAGTTTTCTTTAGCTTTTCATACTCTATCTCCAGATCCCGCATGATCGCCAGCGCTTCTTCTTTCTTCGCTTCGATGTGCTCTAAACTTGCGGAGATTTGAGCGCAATCCGGTTCTTTAACGGCCAAGCGTACCGCCAAGTCATTTAGTGTCTTTGTTATCGCCGATTTCAGTGTTCTTTTCGATTCCTTCAACGATTTAATGGCTTCCATCGTGGGCTTTGATGGCTGTGCGCCCCACCCCCAAATTCAAGAATGTCCGATTTTGTTCGATTAATATCCACTCCGACTCCGATAAACTAGCTTAAATCCGGCTCGAAGGACCAAAATGTTGTTTCCGATAATTCCGATGTTCGATAACTCGCGATTTCCTGTAAAATTCGGGATCGATGTTCGATTTCACACGTACCCAAACTTGATTTTTCAATGTGCTTTCTTATTATGTTACAAAATCATCTTATATTACATTTGATATTATTAACTCAACCGGAAGTCACGCAATGTTACGAAATAGTAACGCACTATCCTTTTCGTCTCTATAACAGCTGTCACTTTCACATCTCAATGTTAGCGCAGTTAAACGATTGCATTGGAGCCTTATTACATTTAGGACCGAACGTTATTACATTTAGGGCTTTATTACATTTAGGACCAACAGTTATTACATTTAGGACTTTATTACATTTAGGACTTCTACAGTCTCTGTCGAGATAACAAATTTCTGTAAATTTCGAGCAAAAATAAAAGAGTGCTCACCTCAAATTTACATAGTACTTTGGAGGAGATCCTCCCATGATAGGGGAGGAGAGCCATTTGAAAGAATCTCCACCAACACATGAAATTGTCACCGACACTACACGACTCTGTCGATTGAAGACAAATGACTCGCAAGCGAGGGGTTTTCCACAATAACAACATGATGTCGTTAGCGTATTAAAGAAAAAAGAAAACAGAGTTCGCGGAGATTCTTCACTGCAGAGATATAAGGAGTCGTTCTCTGCTGAAGATGCAGTGATTTGCATTCTTTGTGGCGTACGTTCTGCTTGTGGAGGAGAGATTGGAGAAAAAGGATCAGCAAAAGGCAAAGAAATACGCGAAGATGGAGTGGAAGAAGCTAAAGGAATTGAAAACCGTGCAGTTGTGGATGGTGTATTTCGGACTTCCCGTTGATGATAAGCTCAGATCGCTCGATGTCAGTCATTTCCTCTCAATTTTCTCCTCAAAAGCTAACAGAAGAGCTTCCATCAAATCTGCATTCTGTGTGCTTGTCGTCGCTTTTGTAAGATTCAACGAGCCTTTGGCCATCTTTATGCGGTCTTTGATGCCGAGAAGTCTGCTCTCCTGAGTTCGAGGAACTTCTATGTTGAACGAGAACTGTGGACCACGATCCGTTGGATGCTTTTTCTTGGGTACAGATCTGATGGCTTATTTCCCTCAGCCATAACGAATAAATTTCCCAATAAATATATCTTTCGAGCAGTGACAGCCAAGACTATTCTCCAAACTGAACTAGAGTTGTGAAATTCTGACTCAAAATCGCACTTACTTGTGAAATCATCCCTACTTTAGAGGTTTTGTCACAGAATTGTCACAGATAACAATAGTCTGAGCATTGCGCATAGAATATGTCATGAATCCGCTAGTTTCGATGGGAATAATCTGAAGGCTCGAAGAACCAGTTTGTATCAGGGGCTTGGGACATAAGCCGAAGTTACACGGTGCGAATTTTGAAAAGACAACTGTGCGAGTGTCTCGTCGACCGCAGATGCGCTTTGAGCGGCCGAACGATGAGTTAGTGCCAATTAATATCAAAATGAGCTCAATTATGGGAATGAGAGTCAACAAGACGCAATATCTTCTAATTTATTGGCACAAAAAAAAAACACTTAAAGTGTGTCTTCTATGCAGACCGTTTCCCTCATGGTGGGAACGTTGGTCGCCATATTGGATGATTTTTGCATTTGAGCTGAAACAAAGGGGAGGAGCCAACCTATTTATAACGCGCCTTCGTGTTAAAATTCACCTTTCACAAAGCCTTTTCCCTAACGCAGGCAATCATCAGGAAAAAATAATCAGTTCGGACTTTTTTCCATAAAATGAATGTTCAAAATTAACATTCCCACCTCCCCCCTTCCACTTAGAGAACACACTGTTAGGTTAAAAAGAGATATTTTGTTTATTAAACTTGAATCATCTACAAACAGTATTATGTCAAAACTAAGGTTCTCTTCTTTGCGCAAGTTTAGGCTGTGTATTTTTCAAAAAAAAATTAATTTCTTTGGAGCTGCCGATGTAAATTTAAAGAAAGGCACAATTCTCGCAGGCGAGCTGCAATTTTAAACCAAATCCTTTGACTCTTCCCTTCCGGCTACCTAAGCGATAAATGATGACCAGTAACTAAGGTCTCGAGGGATTTGGCCGAAATTCCAAGGGTCTCCCTCAGTAGAAGAGGAGTCTGGAAAGAAGTTAAGGGTTAATTTCTATTCCTACAGATGTACTTTGCAAACTCTGTAAGTCTTAAAACTTCATGAGATGATTAATTTGCTTTATTGTCTTTCTTAATATCGTTTACGTAGGGACTTAGATGACAATCAGATAGCAGAGCTACCACGTGGAGTCTTCAGCTACAACACCAAGTTGATTGGACTGTAAGTAAACAACATTTATTGCTTATTCCTAGAGACTTATTTTTAAGAAGCTTATACAGACCCAGTCACAAGTGTAAACTATAGCAATTTGTAATGTTGGGACTCAAATCCAATATCTCAGCTCTTAACTGCCCTTAAGTCTATGCGTTGCAGAGGGGCCAGTTTACAGCTCATAATGGCAGGATCAAATCCTATATCCCAACTGGCATATTTGCCAAGACCCCGCTTCAAATTTTAATAGAAATCCCATCGCCGTTGTTATTAGTGGGAGTGGGATTCAGTTTCTATTAATAAATTTTGTTAATTCCACTAGCTTCAAAAAGGGTTCACAGAGACGCAATTTACCGAAAGATGGAGAGTTCAAAACTCAGCCAGTCCAAAAGAAATTTGAAGTTAACAAGAATAGCAAAATCAACAAATTCCAACCTCCTCCTTCCCACTTCCCCCCTCCCACTTTGATAACATGTTGTTAGTTCGTAATATTCAGATCAAAATCGAACAAATCACATCGCGTATTTACCAAAACTTGGTTCTAAATTTTAATTGCCCACTGGCCCATGCGATCGGCTGCATTGAAATTCCGATTTCAATCGTTACTGATCCCATTTAAATTCACCTTTTATGGAGCCTTTCCCTTAACGTAAGCAATTATTAGGAAAAAAATAATCAATTCGGACTTTTTTTCATACAATGACTGCTTAAAATAAACATTCCCACCTCTCCCCTTCCACTTTGAGAACACATGGTTAGGTCAAACAGGGGATATTTTGTTTATTACATTTCAATCGTTTACAAACAGTATATTGTCAAAACAAAGGTCCTCTTCTTTGCGCAAGTTTAAGCTGTGTATTTGTAAAAAAATTAATTTTTTTGGAGCTGCCGAAGTAAAATTAAAGAAAGACATGATCCTTGCAGGTAAGCTGCAATTTTACCAATTGCAGAAAAGGAAGACTTAGAAAAATTCAGGCTCGGACGTGGTTTGAACCCAGGCCTCCCAAAATATTATTACCAACTGAGCTACAGAAGTAAATGTCAACTCCTCCGCCCTTATGCCTATTTACTTCTATAGGACGCTTAATAGCCCTTTAGTATTTGCTTCAGTTACATTCTGGTCATTCAGTGTCCTTCAAATTTTTTTTTAAGTGCGTATAACAAAACATTTAGAAACATTTTATTATCGAAACGAAGGTTCATTTTACTTCGCGACTTTTCGATATGAATTTGTGATGAAATAAGTTTCTTTTGACTTGCGGATTAAAATCAAATAAAGACATAGTTCTCGAAGGTGAGCTGCAATTTTACCAATTGCAGAAAAGACGAGACGGACGAGATTCGAACCCATGCCATTACATTTCAAGACTTATAGTGGAACAAAATTTTCCTAATTTTCGGTTTTGTTTTTCTTGGACCTTAGCACTAAAAAAAACAAACAGGAGATGTTAACTTTTTTTGCCGTACATTTCCAATACGCATCAGTAGATTCCTATGGGACACGTAGTTTTCCGACAAAATGGGCAAAATTACATTCGTAAAGCCATAAAGTGAAACAGGTCATATCAAGCGCGAATGACTTACAGCGACTTACGGCGCTTTATTTGAGCAAATGCAGCAAGCGTGGTACATAGCTAAATATGCCTCGTTTTTCTAAAGCCATGGAGCGGAACAGCCCATATCAAACGCGAATGACTTGAAAGATACCTCGTTCTTCAGGCGTGGAAAACTTAAAATATCGTTTTTTAAGCCTTAAAAAAAAGAACGCGCTTAACACAAAAATATAAAGTACAGTATACGGGATATATGCCTCGTTCTTAAAGTCCTGAATTATTAAACAGCCCATTTCAAGCGCGAATGACTTGAAAGATACCTCGTTCTTCAAGCGCGGAATACTTCAAATCTCGTTCTTTAAGCCTTAAAAAAAACACTTAACACAGAAATATGAAGTACAGTATACGGGAAATATGCCTCGTCCTGAAAGCTCTGACGCAAAACAGCTCATAAACAGAAATATGAAATTGCACAATGTCAGTTACCAGAGATCACTCTCTCAAACTATGTCTGCATTTTCCTGCATTCCTTTTATTTTACTGACAATCGATATGTCGAGTAGTTTGAGAATTGAAAAGTTGCCGTCGAGTTACTCTTCCGAGTCAGCTGAGTGAACGGTATTGCATAAAAAAATCAATAAAAAAGAATAAAAACGTTCATTTTCTTCATTTGGTCAATTTCACAGAATTCCGTCCATTCTGCATATGCTACAGGTCTGTTTCAAGAGGAGAAATTTGTCTAAATTGTATTGCGGGTATCGGTCTTTTTAACCTCTCGAGTTCGCGCCCCTTTTCGTTCTGGCTTTGTTTCGGTTATTTATCTCCTCTGAATGTTTCATGATAAGAAATTGACCCCTTTATAATTATTTCCTTAAACCATACAGTACAAAAGCGTTTGAACATAGAGTTGAGTTGAAATAGGTTTGCTTGTGAATTGTCTTCAGCGGTCTCGCAGCCGAGGTTTAGTCAAGTAACCATTATAAGTACTTTTTATTCGGTTTATCAAATTCACAATCGTTGCGCGCTCAGGATAAAAACAAACAATATTACTGCTGTTTTCTATTTTTTCTTATTTTTATTCTATTATGCGATTCAAGGACAATCCATTACCTGACTGAATTCCACGTTAAATTGCACACGAAAACCGTGCTTCGCGATTCATGCGATGTCAGTTTTCGCGTGCAATTTAACGCGGAATTCCCTCGTTAGGCAATGAATTTTCCTAAAAATTGATTTAAGGTAGCCTAAACGGTGAGCATTTAAGAAATCACCTAGTTTTTTATAACCTTCTCTAACTCGTAGTCAAATAAAGGTTTTTTTCCCCCGTCGGATACACTGAAAGAATTATTTTATGCTCAACCTCAATGATATTTTGCTACATTTTTATCATATGGAAGTTAGGATACAACCAGCCAGAGAAGCTACCACCTGGAGTCTACAATAGCAATACTGAGTTGACCGAATTATAAATATAAATTATTATTAGTGATGTGATAAGCGATTTCTCTGGGGAGACCGATTTTTGAGGTTTTAGAGCAAAAACCATTGAATTGCGGTGTAAAATAATTTCATCCTTTAAAAAAAAAAAAAAACAGCTTGGTTTAAACAGAGTTAGTAGTGCCCTCTTCTAACTCTGGTTATACTCTTCTCGTACAGTTCCATATTCGAGTAGAATGCAATCGCAAATTGACACGTTTAACGTGCTTCACTAGCTCCATGACTCATTAAATGTGTGTACTGAGACAATTGGATTCTTAATTATTCGTAAGATTGTTGACGAGCATAAGCTAATAACTGCAATTTATTGGGTTTCTTATGAATTAGAAATGCGAGTGTCGAGACTTCGAAGATTAACTTGCACTGTATCCACTTTCCTTAAACGGTTTCTTCCGATTGCATGAGTTGACTTGAAATCTGAATATACTGATTTTAAAATGAGGTTTTTGAACAAAAAAAATTGTGAAGCGCTTCCCCGATCACAATCATTGATGCATCGATGAAAAATTTTGATGTGCTTTTTAAAATTCGTTGCCAGGCGTGTCACCAAATTTTTCTTGATGTCTGTTCTCTAAATCTCAAATTCAGAACGCACAAAATTAAGTTGTTTGCGTGAGTGCTGTGGGCTAAATGCTCACCTAAAATATCGTTTTTACTTCTAAGTTAGATTTGGGTCGCATTAGATACCTCAGCCTCCTGTAACTGTTTTATCACGTATGTTATCCTGTCTAATCTTTGACCAAATTTTCATACACATCCATAGATCGTTAAGAATAAACGATATCAAGAAGTTGTCTAATGATTTGTTTTCTGAATTATTCAACCTGCAAACCTATTAGCTTTACTTTAACTGTTCCAGGATTTTACTAAAACGCATGTTCCTTCATGAATAATGAATATCACACAGTTTCTAGAACTCTAAGCTACTAGCACAGCAGGTGGCGTAATACACAAAACGATCGCAATGCTACATCAGTTAACAACTCAAGTTCGAGATAAAGACAAATATAATTGGAAACATAGTGTTCTTAACAATATCAAGTAATCAGCAAATAGAGGCACTTGCATTCAAAAGAGCATTAAAGAAACGTCTAAACAACCCGTACTGGATAATGATGGATAGAAAAAATCATAATATGATCCCTCGCCTCTGTAGATAGAAAAACAACAACAATAAGGACAACAAGGACAAAATCAGCAAAAAAAAAAAAATTAAATGCTCATTTAAATGATCTTTGTATTCTTCTTATTAGGATTTGAATTCTATCCAGTTCTTTAACCTGCTGTAACTATTTAATCACGCTTTTTCATATGCCTAATCTTTGTAGTTACTTCTCTGGCAACCAAATAGAAAATCTACCGCCTGGAGTCTTCGCTAACAACACCGAGTTGACTGACCTGTAAGTAAAACATTTGTAGCTTCATATTTGATACTACCGATACTATTTTATTTCAAACTTTAAAAATTGTGTTTTGTACAACACTTATTGTTATATTTTGTAAGCAACTAATGTTGATTCCATTCCACCTATAATACAACACACGTTAAACTGTAAAGATCTAAATTCAGATTATTCAGAACATATTTTTACCCAGTCCAGGGTAGTAACATCATTAATAGCATTTCCAAAGTTATCCCTACCATTACTTTTTATATTGTCGAGAAGGACATGAACATTAAAGGACATTAAATCACGTTTCTAAACCTCACCAGAGATCATATCTCCATTGTTCCTTATCTCGTTACCTTTACCTAATTTTCTGTTCTGTTTTTCTTTGACCTAAGTAGTTAAAAAAAAGAAAAAAAAAGGTAGATATCGACTTTTTGACGTACATCACCAATTTACACCAATGGGTAACGTAGTCTTCCGATGGAATTGACAAAATTCTATTCTTAACACCTTCCAAGGGAAGTAAGATACGTTTGACGCGAAAAAGGTACCGGAAATCAGATGAAAATCAGAGAGGGCACATAATGTTGTCCGATGGTATCCTTCGATACCTATTTGTCGAATGGAATCCGATGGGGTTTATGGGAATCTAACGGTGTCCATCCACGTTCACCGAAATTACTGGTCTTGTGGTTAACCTAACCTCAGACAAGTGTAGTATAAACGAAATACGCCAAGTTCTTAAAGCCATAGGGCGAAACAGCTCTTTTCAAGCGCGAATGACTTGAATTTATACCTTGTTTTTTCAGGCCTTTTAAGCAAAACAGCGCTTTACGTTAACAAATGCAGTATGCATGAAATATGGCCCGTTTTTTAAGCCATGAAGCTAAACAGCTCATATCATGCCTGAACAGATTTTAGCCATTGTTTAACAAAACCGCGTTCTAAATTATTTTGATTTTGGCTATTCCTAGCATATGAACATTGCTAATCATTAAGAGAATAAAAAAGGCATAAAACGCAGACTAGAAAATCATTCATCTGCCCAAAATAAGGCATTTACAAATAGGTTAGGTGAAGACAGTCAAAGGAATCTATAACGCCTAAAGTTTGGCAAATAGATTGTCAGTTAATAAAAGATGACGCTACTGTTGCACCATAAGGACTGTCGTGCTTGTCGTAATGCCTCGGAGACTAGCACAACAGACAAACACGGTAAGAACACAGTTTACCCTCAACAAAGTAGCCATTTGCTTTGAGTTATACAGGTTTGTTTTAATCATTTTAAAGAGCTTGTGCTTGCTGCCCGTGTTTTAAAAGCTGTTTTAGGAAAATGAGGAATTCGAAAATGAAGGAAAAATCTCAAACACAGTTTTAAATGAAGGACAATAAGTCGAAATATTCCTTCATGTTTGGCGAATTAGTTGCATTGGATATTGAGTATCGTATATCGGCCGGGCGTATCAGTGAGCTAAAAAGCCTTAAAGCTTAGGACGTACTTCTTGTACAAATCGAAAGCAACTTTAACTTTCAGAAGCGTGTTATAAAATTGGCGCGGTCTCCGTGCTATATTGTGCAAAGTTGCAAGCATTTATTTATTGACCACCTTCTAACAAAGCTGACGACATGAGCATTGAAGCGAGCATCGAAAGAGTTCATTAATTAAATAAAGAAACTTTGATTGTTTCCGATATCAACATCGACTTCAGAGAGAAACTAGGCTATGGTTAACATCGCCTTGCGAAAGGACTTCGTAATTTGCATTCCAAACAGCTTGTGGATTTCATTACACGCCCCGTGAATGGCGCTGAATGTGATCCGTGTAACTAGCGTCCAATTTCAGTGTTACCGGTTTTGTCGAGAGTCATTGAGCGCCATGTGCGCATCTTATGCACTTTTCTCTGCGATAATAACTTGATTTTTTTAAGGCAGTCTGGTTTTCGCAAAAACCTCAGAACTGAAACTGCCCTCATCAGGATAATCGATGACCTATTTAATTTGGACAAGGACAGGGTCTCTGGAGTGGTGCTTATTGACTACTGCAAAGCATTTTATATGGTTGACTATGAACTATTACTGAAGAAACTGGAGGCACATGGCATGGTGAATACGGAGCTTAAATGGTGTCGGTCTTATTTGACCGGAAGGAAGCAAGTAGTTCACCTGAGTGGAAAGGAGTCAAGTGGGATGCCGATGGAACGTGGAATTCCTCAGGGAAGTATTTTAGGCCCAATATTCTTCATACTATTCATCAACGATCTACCACTGCATGTCAGTTAACAAGAAGACCTCTATGATGATGGTACCCTTGCAGCATCTGCTCACTTTAATAATTTACTTCAACTTTAACTTTCCCTAAATATCTCCGCAAATGAGATACGTCACTGAGCTGACTCAAATAAATTTCCAATCAACGAGTCAAAGGCTAAAGTCTTAACGATCACCAGAAAGTACCTGGCGTCTAACATCAATAATGCACTTGTTGTCCACTCCAACTTGTTGTCCGCAACACGCAAACTGCGTTCGTTTCCTACACGCAATTGCAAGTCTGACTGTGAGATGCGTGTAATTTACACGAAATCTGGCAATTACAATTCATTAAATGTTTTAACTGAGACAATTAGAAGGAAAATTGTTTGTAACATTTTTGACGAGCATCAGCCAGTAATATAACTGCACTTTGTTGCGTTTCTTATTAATGAAAATGCGAGTGTAAAGGTGGCTGGTACCAGTTTCCTCACAGGGGAGTTGGTCACTCTCATGCGTCACGCGCGAGAGAAACGCGCGAAGGAAGCGCAAGATTTAAAAGGCGAAAAATTCACAACAAACATGGCGGCGCGAGGCTTTCTACGGTCTACGCATTTTTTTCTTATTTTGTAAGAAGTTTGCCCACCAGAGTGTATTTGATGTATTCAACGGCCACTGCGTATGCAAGAGACAGAAACGAAAATAAAGAAGGCGATTCTCGGCGACATAAAGGCTACTTCGCATCGAAACGAAAAATCCAATCGATACGAAATCTCGTGACAGCAAAAAAAGAGAGAACTCAAGTGAAAGAAAATCTGCCAGAAGAAGAGAAAGACTGCGAACCTCCAAGGAAAATAAAACGAGGTCACAACAGGTAAGTTATGTGTTACATCGCTGTTGCATTTTGGCTGGTTCGACTGAGATTTGTTACATTTTCTTCTTTCCCTTTCTTCTTTTGATTCTTGATAATTAAATACCCGAAATCAAATAGCTAAGCAAAAATTTTTATTATTACAGCACACTAAATATGAGGTTGATATTTGTGGTACAAGACTGATTGAACTTCCAGTTCTTCGAAATGAGTTGAAATCTTGCTCAAGTTGCAAAAGAGGTAAGTTCCTGTAGGAGCCTTAAGAAAATAAAGGGAAAAAAAAAGAGACACACAAAACAAAATAAGTCGGTAAAAATAATAGATCTTTTTATAAATCTCATATGAGTATATTAAAATGTTTGTCTCTGGTATTGTTGTGTAAGGTGGGTAAAATAATTTTTAGGTTAAATAAAATATTTTAAAATATTACTAGTATTGTTTAACACAGTGCAGGAAACTTTTTTTAGCTATTGCGTATGGGCATTTAGACAGGCTCAAATATGACTTTTCTTGCTGATTAAATTTCAGAGTACAATATCTTACCTCCTGTCATCTTGAACTTCCACTTTCTTAAATTGTTTGCTTTCCTCAAACTATTTGCTTCTATGCATAAATAAATGTCTGATCACTAGGCCATTTATTGCACCCACAGGTCCATTATCCCTTACAAACATTATGGAAGAAAACCAAAGTGGTCTTAGTAGTATCTTCAGCATTAAATGCAGCTTCTGTAGTCACCTAAGTGAAGTAAAATCCTCTGCTGAACACAGAGCTGGAAGCCGTGGTCCTCTTGTTAACGATATCAACACAAGGGCAGAATTGGGATCCCTCCATGCTGGCATGGGGAATACCCACCTAAATAATTTACTCTCTAGAATGTACCAACAAAGAATTTTAACCTGTTTAAAAGAAGAGAAAGAGAAGTTGGAAATGCCCTAGAGAAGGTTGCTACAGACAGCTGTAAATTTAAATTAAATTTAGAAAAAAAAAATTGGCGAGAAATCTTCTGGTCTATCTGCAGACCATCTCCCTGGAGAAGCTGTCTCCTATGATATGGGTTGGCAAAAAAGGGGAAGGGGACACAACTCTGCAACTGGTCATGGGGCTGCCATGGGTCTCGTTGCTGGAAAAGTTGTGAGTTATTCCACAAGATGCAAGATGTGTCGAGTATGTAGCCAACAAATTAACTGGGAAAGAAAAAAAGCTTGATTGTTGAAATAATCACTATGGTCATCAAAATCAATGGAAAGAGATGTTGCTTGTGAACTGTGGAGAAAAGCTCCTCAATCTGGAGTCAAATTTTCAATTTATGTAGGGGATGATGACTCAACAACCCTTGCAGACATAAAGAACAAAGTCCCTTATGGTGTTGAGAAATGGTCCAATGTTGGTCATGCCAAGAAATCCCTTAATACCAGACTATACAATCTTGGAGACTGTTTCAAAGGATTGAATTGCTCAATTCTCAGTTCAAAGGTTATAAATTACATCACTGAGTGCTTCAGCTTTTGTGTCAGCCAAATGTGGGAGATCCTGAATCTTTAAAGCTAGGTCTCAAAAACATTATTCCCCATGCCTTTGGGGAGCATACTTGTTGTAATGTTTCATGGTGTGGTTTCAAGCAAAATCCTGTTGCCTACAAATATACAGACTTGCCAAATGGCAAAAATCTCTTTGGAGATTCCCTAAAAATTGCCTTAAGTGACATTCTGGACAAATATTCTAATGACATTGTAGTGAACAAACTGACTCCATGTGCTAATTCACAGAGGAATGAAAGTCTTAATAGCACCATTGGTTCTTAGAACTCCAAAACTTGTTTTTATGGAGGCAGTGAAAGTAATGATTTTTGAGTAGCATGTGGGGTGGCACAAACCAATATTAGATACAACCACATTGGAAAAACATTAGAGATTCTTAATATTGAGCTTGGTTCTCTCTATGAAAGACATGCTGAAGCAATGGACAAGAAGGTTTTTTATGACAAACAACAAAAAGAAAAAAAGAAATTCAAGAGAAGGCGTAACCAGTTATCTTAACAAAAAACCTCGCAAACACTCAGGAGGGAAGTCAGTGAAGGGGTCACCTATGAGTCTTCAGCAGGTCTAAATTTGGACCCAACAAATCATCAAACAGTGTCACAAAATGTATTTGAAATGCCTACAGAAATATCACTCACTGAGCTAAAAGGATAAATGAAGAAATAACACCACCCTACACTGTAAGGCCAAAGATTGTGCACTTACAATATGATTCAAAACAGAAATATCAATTCGTTATCTTTGACACATAAACGACTTGCACAGGGAAGCTAGCTGAGATGTGCAAACTGTCTGCTGTAAGTGGAAATGGGAAACATGAATTCTCCATTTACATTCTCCCAAAAGCAACATAAGTTACAGTGCCTACCTTGTCAATGGCCTGACCATAAAGACCATAAAAGGAGTAAAGACATTGTGCCAAGGAAGCATTCCTGTCGAAAGTATAACCATAGAGGAAGCACTTGGTGACTTCCTGACTCTTATAACTAAAGTCAAGTCTTCTGAGCGACATGAAAATCAAATAACTGTTTTAATTGGTCATAATTCGACAACGTTCGATGTCCTTACTCTCCTAAGAAATAGTGATGAAAACTTCAAGGATGGCATTACTGACATGAATGTTTACTTTGCGGATAGTCTACATCTGATGAAAAAACTGATTAAAAACAAACATAAAGCACTTGAGCTCGATTCTAGTGGATACTGCAAACCAAACCAAAGTAACTTTTACAACCATTAGTTCAAGGAACAATTTGACGCCCATGATGCTTTAGAAAATGTCAGGGCGCTGAGAAAAATTCTTTTTGGATCGTTTTTAAGCCTCTCCAGGAAAAACATCGTTGAGAATTCCAGTATCATCAGTGCTCCCCACGCAGTGGCAAACATGCTCTACCTAGATCAACGCCACGAACTTCTTCTAACATTCAGTGACAACTTGTTCAACGTAACCGACACCGGACCAATTAAAAGATCAATGGCACAAAACATCGCTGACAGTGATCTCTCTTACGATGACCTTCACAAACTGTACACAAGGTTACGAGGTTTGGTAGAAGAGGACTAGTCGCCATATTGTCTAATCCACCAGCAACTTCATCGGCGAAGACAACACGAGTCACACGGACGAAGAGGATATTGGCCGCCATAGTTAGACACTTCGAAGAAACCAGGAACGAAGAATAAGGAGAAATGCCCGAAAAAATCTCAGGCATAACGTTTTACCTATTAGAAGACTCGCAATCTCTAAACAAACATTCCGATCGAAGCGCCAACCAACACGTGTTTTCCATTTCAAACTTTCGCTCGTTGTTTTTCAATAAAAATATGGATAATATAGTCAGAAGCTGGAAGTATATCTTCCAAGGTGGGCCCAGAAGGCTGTCTTTAACGGCTGCTGAATGACTTTCTGAGCAGTAAACGTTTCTGAACATCAGATCGGATGCAGTAGGAGCTCGCGCGAGCACACGCAATTGTCAGCGGTAGCCGTAACAAATCATGAACAACCGTCGATATAATGGAATCCGGATTTTTAAATGCGCGAGAACGCGCGTGGGAATTGCTAGACTCACGAAAGCTTTTGCATGAAAAAACGTCCGGTGACCCCTTCTTTTTAATGTTCCAATATAATAATAACATTGAAAGGAATCATCAGAAAAAAATTAGGAAATTCTACGGAAGGACATTTGCGATGCGTGAAAATTGCCTTTTTCTAAATTCTCTGAAATTCCGCTCCGTATAATTTTTTTTAAAGTCTTTGTGCATTTTCTTTTTCAAGTGCCAAAAGCAGTCACTAAGAAAAATCAAGGGGTCGCCGAGTTAGTTTTCAAATTATTTGAGCCATAAGCTAAAATAGGCGTCTGAATAATCCTCTGAAAGTGTTGCCATGGAAACTGCTGGTGACGAAATAACACCTATTTTTGGATAACCAATGGTTATATACTTCAACCCTGTAAAAGTGTTCAACTGGCCTTGGTTAGTCTTTTTGTTATATTCTTTCAAAGCTACAAACCATCAAAAAGATGAAAACTGGTACCAGCCGCCTTAACTTACACTGCTTCCGCTTTTCTTCAAACAGTTTCTTCCGATTGCCACGAGTTCACTTGAAGTTTTGAATTTAATGATTGTTCGGAAGCGATAACGAAAATCTCCTTAAAAAGCAGGCACGTTTAATCGGTTAAAAGACGGTAAAACTGAAAAAAATGCGACTAAAACTGAAAAACACACACGCCAGAAATCGTACGCGTAACTTGCGTACGAACTGGTAAAATTTAAATGTCTCAGCGCGCGCGCGCTAAACGCACGACACGCCATTTCCGTACCTTCTTCTTAGCATTTTACCCCTCCTAACACTGGGAGGTAGTCCTAGTGTGTTCCTAAATAAGTGATTGAACATTAATTCCAAGCGGAATCAGTTTATTAATTCGTCTCACGACAGTTTTGACGCCACACGCAACTTTAGCAACACGGGTGTGGCCATCACGTCCGGGATACACTTCGGCAATTCGTCCTGACGGCCAACGTCCTCTTGGAGTATCGGGCTGAATCACAAGAACTACATCTCCACCTCCATCTCCATCTCTACATCTCTTAGGTATCGGAATTCTGAAGTCCACTTCGGTCGGCTGTTAAGGGCAGGAATACATTCCTTGAGCCATCTCCTCCACACTTGTGAAATAATGCCCTGGACCTTTCGCCATCGTTGACGCGGAGGCAAAGGAGTGGTTTCAACGGAGTCAGGCACGAACTGTCCCCCCATTTGGCCCTGCAAGAAATGGTTAGGGGTCAATGGAACATCTTCTCGTGGATCTGAACTCTGATAAGTCAACGGACGGGAAATTAAGAAGGGATTCTACCCCAGAAAACACAGTGATCAGCTCCTCATCGTTTACATGTTTACAACAGTTTCTTCCGATTGCCATAAGTTCACTTGAAGTTTTGAATTTAATGATCATAGAATGGAGTTTTTGAAGTAAAAGCAAACCAAAATTGTAAAGTGCTCCACCCATCACAATCATAAATCGCACATATTGTGAGTCGCCAGGCTTCCCGTTTCATTGGTATGCACCACTTGCAGTTACTCAGCATACTTTTAATATCAGACTAAGCGTGCCAAACCAAAATTCTCTAATTGTACTAAGCGTTTAAATATCTTTTCAAAGTTTGCAATCGAAAAACTCTGACAGACATTTCCAGGACAGAAAAAGATCAGCCATACAAGGAGGAAAACAGAATCCTCTCGCCTCTCCAATGGGAAAACAACGAGAAAACTATATCTATAACAACAACATAAACAGCACGACAAGACGTTGAATGATCACCTAAATTTTCGCTATATTTTTCTATTTGGCGTCGTTGAGTACTTAACATGTTGTAGTCATCTAATCTTTAATAAATTTCAAAATTAAGTCGCGAAAGTCTGAATGGTAAGCTTTTAAAAATTGTACCTAGTTTTGGATAACCTTGACCGATCTCTAATTCGTAGAAAAATAAACGTTTTAGTTGCTCATCGATACACTTAAAAATAATTTTTTTGATTGCTTAAATACCCAACCTCAATGAATTTATGCTACATTCTATTTCTGTGGGACTTGTGAGACATCCAGCCAGAGGTGTCAACACTAGCAATACCAAATTGGCCGAATTGTAAAAAAATAAATCACAATTCCAGGTTTATGCGTAGAGAATGTTTTCATTTCTATTTCTGTTGAAACACCTTTCTGTTGAGAGACTTTTTGCACATTCCCAATTCCCCATTCCCGCTTTTAACAACATCCACCTTTCTACGGATCACCGCTGACAGGCAAAACAGTGTATGACTGGATAACAGCCCTTACAGGCGTGAAGTGGAAACAAACGCCGACAACTCGAGAAAATTCAAGTCCCTGTAGGGATTTTCCATGCTCAAAAGTATAGAAATCTGGAAACAAGTTAGCTTTTTTTTTGTTTGTTTTTTTTTTCTATTTCGAACGATGTTTGATCAACACTTTAGGTGTATTGAGTTCACTGATTTACTAAATTTTTGTCTATTAAGGACTTCAAAAAAATTTTAAATATTGTTTAGACTCATTCCCAGTTTAGTTTATCCAACCAAATAAAAAAAAAAAAACAAAAAACAGTCAAATGAACAACTCGAAATCATGTGTTGTTCAGAATCATAAAAAATGACTTATTATCCTAAAGTCACGGTTCTGAAGTTTACCTGAAATCCGATCTCAATTGTCGTATATGTCAAGACTGGTCAGAGGAATACAATCTACCTCTTTTTGTTGTTTGGTTTCCGAGTCCAAGTTATAATTTGAGTTTGACTTCGAGTTGAACTTTTAACGCTAGAAAGAAAAAAATAATAATGATAAAAAATTACCAATGGGCCTACGTGGAATTGAAGAAATAGTTATATCTTCATGACAAGGGTGTCAAAAAACCTCTGACGTTGAAAACTTGCCTCTCGCCATTCACAAAATTTGTATGCAAATTTCTTTAAGTTGAAAAGTGACCTTGTTATTAAGAGAGGAAGAGAAAAAACCAGGTCAGGGATAATTTGAGAATGACAGTGTTGGACATAAAGAAACCGTAGCACTCTTTTAACTTTGCTATTTAAGCGTAGATCTTTACAACAATAACCAGGTTTGATGGCTTGAAGAACTTATCAAATTTAAGGGCAGGGAGTACTATTTGGATCAACGTACTAAAAATGCTTTTCAGTAGCAAAATTCACTTCATAATAGTTAATTAGAGCTACAAATCACACAATGTGGTGTGTCGCCGGATTTCCCGTTTCGGTGGCATGCAGTTACTTCCATTTTTTTCAGTACTCGAAATTAAGAATGCCAGACCATAATTCTGTAAATGTACTTGTACAAAGAGTCCAAATATCTCCCGAAGTTTGAATGAAACACCCAGGTAGACATTTTCAGCACAGAAAGACATCAGCCATATAAGGCGGGAAAATTAATTCCCCTCGCTTCTCCTGAGGGAAAAGCGACAACCAACCAATAATCACAACAAGAGTAAAAACAATCGAACATCACACACACTACTTCAGGAGTCTCTACTTAATTCAGAACCTCGACACAAATTATTA
Source organism: Pocillopora verrucosa (assembly GCF_036669915.1). Classification (NCBI taxonomy): domain Eukaryota; kingdom Metazoa; phylum Cnidaria; class Anthozoa; order Scleractinia; family Pocilloporidae; genus Pocillopora; species Pocillopora verrucosa. The sequence continues at coordinate 5,466,781 of NC_089312.1, forward strand.
ACTATAGAAAAATAAAAATTAAAAAAAAAACCATAAAATTTAAAAAAGGAAAGAGAAAGAAAACATTTTCACACAACCATAAAACCAAACGAACTTAATATTGAAGAGCTGATGTATCGTGCAAAGGAATGGAGTTGCATTACTGCAGCAAGAGTTTAAACGTGTGATGTTAGAATTATCATCAAATTAGTTTTAAAATTTTTTTGAGGTAGCCTAAACAATGAGCATTTCAAAAATCACCTAGGTTTTTACAATCTCTTCTAACTCGCAGTTCAATATATAAGTGGTTTACTTTCTCGTCGGATACGCTAGAAGAATTATTTTACGCTAAACCTCAATGGTATTTTGCTACATTTTTATTATATGGGATTTGGAAGACAACCAGCTGGAGAAGATACCACCTGGAGTCTACGATAGCAATACTGAGTTGGCCGAATTATAAAAACATCAAAGCATAAATTCATGTTTGATACTTAAAGAATGTGTATGTCTTTATTTGTGTTCAAACACCACTTGCACATAATTTTGTCAATCACCGAATGTGAGTGAAATTATACTCACACCGGTTGTCGTCAGTGTTGAGGCTAATTGATTTCCGGAATAAGGTTAAGGTTGCCGTATTTTTTGTTTAAGATGTAATTATTTATCAAATCTTGAGAAACCAGTTTCTCAAGAAAACACTTATTTTGTAGGTGGCTAAAGGGAAACAAGATTAAGAAGTTGCGTGGTGATTTATTTACTCCATTAGTGAAGCTACAGTACCTGTAAGTCAGGAAGCTCACTTTTATATCAACCTACTTTAACTTGAAAGGATATTAACTTTTGCTTTAGATATTTCCACACAAGTGACAAAAAGGAAAAACTTGCACTTCGCGCCCGACTCGCGCTTGCCTCCGTTCGCTTGAAAACCCAAAAAATCACGCCAGTTCTGCAGCCTAAATGCTGACCTAGATATCGCTTTATTTTTCTTGTTGGGATTTGGATTGCATCCAGAACCTAGAGCCTGATTATTTCCGAGGGTAAAGATCAAAATTCAGATTCCGATGAATTTGAAAACGATCGATATACCCAAAGAATGTAAGCCAACACCTTGAGTAGGATTTGATTGATTGCGTGAACATTGTCAAAACGCTAAAGAAAAAACAAAGCCCATGTTGGTAAAATTGCCCTATGGAACTGTGATCTGCGTTCTCAGTTTTCGTTTTACCCGCCAAAGTCGCCAGGTTATTTTGGAAGCTAATGAAGCAAAAAAGTGAGAGATCAGAGATGTCTTTAACGTACTGTATGGCAACGATACGTATCCTTTAGAACTTTTATGGAAAGCCGATAAGTGTAGCCATCTTGCATTTGTGTGAGAACTTTGCAGCTTATTCTACCTTGTCTCTGAATAAGCCCTTTTAGTGGTTTGATTCTTTTTCTCTGGGGAGACCGATTTAATTTTATCCTTAAAAAAAAAAAACAGCTCGGTTGAAATAGAGTTAGTAGTCCCCTCTTCTAACTCCGGCTTATACTCTTCTTGTAATTACATATTCGAGTAGAATGCGATCGCAAGTTTACACGTTTAGCGTGCTTTACAAGCTCCATGACTAAATAATTAGTTTAAAATGCATGCAGTAAAAAATGCATGCAGTTAAAAGGCTGCACGCGCGCAACACGCAAACTGCGTGTCACTACACGCATTTGTAAGTGTGAGTGTAAAATGCGTGTAAATTACACGAAGTCACTCAACTACAACTCATTAAATGTGTTTACTGAGACGATTGGATTTACATTTATCCGTAAATACTTAACGAGTATCAGCAAGTTACTGGACTTTGTTGGGTTTCTTAATTCTTAGTTGCTGCAACCTTTGTTTCTATTGCGGAATCGTAACAGCTAACATGTGCTTGCATAGAGAGGATCATGACGTTTACTGCTGTTCCCGTCGCTGCCGAAACAGCGTAACCGGATCACTTTTCTACATGTTTCCGCCAGTATTCAGTTGAAAGCAACATGTGTTTCCGGTGACGTAATCTCTTGATGACGTCAGCGGAAACAAAGGAAAACTTCTCCGAAACCACTTTGTTGCATGTTTCCATCGCGCATCTATACTCATGTAACATTTACTTAGAATGAGCTTTGGAAAATTTTCTTTAATACAAGGACACATTGCTCTGTTGTCTTTTGCCTGTGAAAGTTTTTCTTCCGCCCATTTTCTTTTCGGCGTATATAATCATGTTTTGTACCCGACCTAAGCAGTACAAAATATAGTAGAGAGACTTGAAATATTAGCTTGCACCACTTCCGCTTTTCATCAGATAGTCTTTTTCCTATTGCGACGAGTTCACATTTTTCCAGAACCCTCCACCAACGCCAACACTAAACACATCCACTTGAAGTAGTATAGGCAACTGAGGACTGAAATGACACAAAATAGGGCCCTGAGCGATAAGCTTCTTGGACTCAACAAAAGCTTTGCCATGTGAGTCAGTCCACTGGAAGGGAACGTCTTTGTAGGTGAATTTTCTTAAATCCTTGACCACATCACTCAAGTTTGGACCTAACTTTGCCAGAAAATTCAGCATTCGGTATACTGAAAATTGCTTCTGCTATGGTTAGGGCTGGGCTAACACCTTGAAGTTGAGCTGGAATCCCGTAAAAATCACTTTTGGGGTTTTAAACTTCTACCTGGCTGGGTTGAGCTCGAGTTCCACTTGTTGCATTCGCAGCAGGAAATTGCGAAGATTCTCATCATGATCTTTCTCGGCCTCCTCCTGTGTTATTCCACATCCATATTTAAGAACACGATCCGCAATGTTACAGAGACCTTTTATTCCTGCCAGGGCTTACTGCTGTCTCGTTTAATATCCCTCGTTTCGCTAGAGACTCGCTACGGCAGATGTCGCCACCAGTACCAGCCAAAAAGAGTATGAGAGATTGTGGCTAAGCTTCATTAGTGATCTAAAGTATGTTGGTGAAACCAGATATCGCATCAGCTACCACAAAATAATTTGCACCATTCAGTTGTGGCAAAATATCCTCAAAACGGGGAATTTACCTTTTCGGCGTTCGATTTAGTGTAATGTCACATCACTTTTGTTGTAAACAAACCGCGAAAGCTCGGACATTGGGTCAGCTACCCACGACCCGTGTAAGGACTTCGACATTTTGTTGTAGATAATTTCCACTGTCGTGAAGCTTCTCTATACACAAAATTGATTTCTTTTTTGCGTAATATGTTTGATTATTTATCAAGCAAGTTGTTATTTCACTACCGCCAAAGTAGATGCGAAGAATGTAGAAAGAAGCGTAAACAAAATAAGAACCGATTTCAACGCTGTCAATGTGGCAGAACTTTAAAAATATTTCGAGGAATCGGGGGATTTCAGCGAGCAGATAGTTGAAAACTTCGATCGTGGAAATCGTCTCCGCAGTTGAAAAATTGGTTCTGCCAATGGATTCAAATTTCCAATAAGACGACACCACCTCTTCAAACCATTCTGTTAATCAGGAGATACAAATTCCCAAATCATCTTTCGTAAAGACTGTGTACAATGTGGACGCGTCGCTGCCGTTTGGATTGTAAGACATTTTTAGTCATTTGAGTACCACTCCACCGATTTGTCAGGGACTCGCCGCTTATATATCATTTTAAGATAAATTCCTATTCATCGATGGTTATGTGGAATCTTTGGTAACAACTCAGTTCAAACAAGAGGGTGTTCATGTATATGTGGCTTAAGTGCAGCCTTTGAAGAAAGTCAAAACGGACGAGGTAAAGGAATACCAAGATCTCTCTTTTATTCTTGTTTATTCTTGTACACATAGCTGTCTTTCTTGTACACGAACGACGCATTTCGATGACATGACCCTTTCCACCTTTGCCTTCTCAGCTTTTGTCTAACTGCTCCAAGAAAATGGAAAAACTTGAACGAATCGCCGATTAGACAGGATTGCCATATTGGTAATCGTTTTCGCAAGCATCATAAGTGCCTCTCTTTGTCGCAGCCATTCTTTTGGTATACTTGGGGAACTGAAATCGTACTCGTTCATCGTGTATGATTTGGTTTTAATTTAAGGAATCAAGGCTTGCTCGCGTTCAAAGCGATTCGAGAGTACTAATTTCCATCACGCATACCTTTTACTAATCGAGTTCGAGGGTCGTACTGTAAGATACGGACCTAGTTTTTTTCCGCTGGGTTTATGGCACAAGCGCGAAGTGCACAGGAAAAACGAGGTTATTTAACTTGCAGTACGGACCGAGAAAAACGAAGTTAGTACGATATTTACTATATCTCTTGATTCAATTAGAAGGGAAAAAGATTTTAGTTCAAGCGGAACGGCCAGTGATGATTAACGAGCGTCAAATTGTAAGCACCAGAATATTTTATTGGCTTCCAATAAAAACTGGACTTTGGTTCAAAAGTTCAAAATATTCGTTTATTACCCATGCATAGTTTAGAATAATGCAAAATTACACGAAAGCAGCAGTTTAAGTATACCAAGGTTTTCTGTAAGGAAGTGAGATAAAACGTTCTATAAGTAACACTCTTGTCGAGAGTTTTTTTTTTTTAATTCCTGAAATCTGCAAAGCACAACGCGTTTCTGTGTAGAGAGTGCGAACTAACGGCTAACTTTGTTCAATGTCAGTGTCAACGTCAAACGAATGAATGAATTTTATCAATTCGATCGAAAACAGCACAAGCACCTTTTTAACGATTAGTATTGGTGATTTGTGGCGTTTTCATAGAAGTTGCAGGGTGGATTACTCGGTGCAGACTGAAAAAAAAGATTAAAAACGGGTTTACATTGAGTCGATGTTTGTTGACGCGATGAAAGAAAGGCGTGGACTCGCTTGAGAGCTGAACCTACTTTTTAGAGCTTTAGGAGCAATAAAAACGAGACGATTTAGACGAAGATAACTCGAATATGCAATTTGAAAGCTTAAAATACTGTCATTTTGCTTGTCGACACCTTTAAAGAACTTGCCTAGGAGCTTATCGAGAGCAGCAGGTATGCTTATTACATTAGAATTTCCATCAAACTGCTGTTCCTAAAACCCTACAAACTTTTTGCACTCGCATTTTGACTTTTCAAAGTATTCGACGACCTTTCGGCTGCAACTAAATAATCTGGTTTACGACCCGAATTATGTTCGTCGTAGGTAGTCGAATTTCTCTACTTGCCGCTTGTCCTACTCAAAAACTCGAAGAATCCGACTCGAAAGATTGGGATATCTGCTTCTAAGTTTTGCTCTTTTTCCTCGTTGGTGCACTTTTCCTTAAGTCGATTCAAATTTTTCTTGAAGCGATATTTTGGCGATCAAAACAAACTTTTGAATTTAGCGGGCCATGCACTGAAATACGGCGCGCTAAATGGACTAATCATAGCGCACGTTCTACCCGAGAGATGTAACGAGGGGTTTTATTTGATAATCTACGAGCTTATGCCCTGAAAATACCTGATCAGATACATCACTGTACGCACGCACAACTAGTTTGATTATTCCATGCCAAAGCGCTTTCTGCTACTGACTGAGAAGCAACGTCGTACTAGTGCACGTGTCAACCGGATTGACGATGAATCACCACGCCCTCACCCACCTAACGGCCCTCGTTGGGCTGTCCACAGCGACTAATTCTATACATTTTCAGAACATTTGACATTTCATAAATACCAGCTGTATATTTTTCCTGATGTTGATTTGTTAAGTAAGGAATTTCAGGTATGTTATGTTCAAATGACAAGGACGACGAGGGAATATATACGTACTTTTCATATAATAAAAATTGTCACCGGTCGATCGATTGAAGAAAAGAAGAAGAATAAAATAAATTGATTGAAGCTGTAAAGAAAATATAGTTCTTGTATATGTGTGATTTTACATAGTGGAGCATAGATTTCACAAACGGACGGTATAAAAGTCTGGTAGGGGTTATATAAAACCGCACGATCAGAACATATTTACCTGTCCTGTAATGAAAAAGGAAGATCACGAATAACGAGTGCTGAAAGAGTCCGATAAATAGAGGAAACAAGAAAAAAAGTGTTTCTGGAACAAAATCTAGTGTTTCCGTCCACTCTAGATCTGAATTCGTCAGCAGTATTTCCGTCGACGTTCTGTCTGATTACGTCTACGGAAACAAGAGAAAAACGTGTTTCCGGACGTGACCTTGTATTTCCGTGAACGTTTAGGTATGATGACGTCGACGGAAATATAAAAAATTCATGTTTCCGCCACGTTACTATGTGTTTCCGCACATGTTAACATGAAGTTACACTTGCAGATACATTTGTTTGTTTTCCTTCAACTGAAACCTGACGGAAACATGTAAAAAAGTGGTACGGTTCCGCTGTGACCGCAGCAACGGAAACACGAGAAAACGTCACCAAACCGACAGCGGAAACGCGTGTTGAGCATCGTGTTTCTGCAACGTTTTCACATATTTCTTCCACGTTTCCGTTTACGGACTCTTGATATTTCTTCCTGTGTATGTTATTCGCATCTACTTTAGCGGTAGCGAAATATCAACTTGCTTGATAAATAATAAAACATATAATACGAAAGAAATCAATTTCGAGCAAAGAAAAACTTCACCACAGCTAAGAGTTGTCATAGGCGAATAAGGTTGCTTTGCTGTGGGTGAGATAGGTTTTTTCACCTGCCCTAGAGGGATCAACGATTGAGCAATTCTATCTGGTGGTGTGTTGCATGTGGAGGTAGTGTCTAACTGCACCATGATTGATTTGTTTAGGTCCTTAGTCACACCCAGTTCCAAGGGTCTGGACAATTAACGCCCTAGGGCCTCGCCTATTGGATGTCGTGAAGTGCTGCAGACAGTTTGGGCATATATTTCTGGTTTGATATAAACCTTAAAGAGATCAGTTTCATACTCCTCCCTTGAACTTTTTTCGGGTTCTTCTTACCAGCGACGGAGGAACGGAAAGCTGCCAAAGCTTTGTCTTTTTCCTGCCACTTTAGCCTAACAGGCACAATCCGCTTCTTCTGCTGTTTCTTCGGCAGGAGGCTCGCTGTCTTACCATCCATTGAGCACGCACCAATTGCGACCATATCATCACCCAATCCGATGTAATACATCAATCCCAAAACATTCTGAAAAATTTTACCTTTATTATCGATTCACAGTTTTATAATTAACCAGAAATCCGATTTCAATCGTTACACGAAGGCGCGCCATAAAATGAGAGGTGCTTTAGGTACCTCTAAATCATTTGTCAATCAACCGTCGTGGCCAACTGACCAGAGGCGCATTTCTCGGTAAAAATTTCTACGTTTTCATCACAATGGAAGAATTTTTTAAGGTTTGTATTACCTTCCTCCGATCGAAACCTTCATATGTGTCGGTAAATTTGAAATTCGAAATGATTCGCTTCGCCGTCGCCTAAAATTGCCATGGCGTAATTTCATGTCTGTTTTTAAATACTGGATGTAGATGACCGTTAGAATAAAAAGAAAAGATGAAGAAATGTTCCAGGCATTTCTTCAATAATGCCAAGGGGAAGTGCTGTTAACCCAACGGAAGAAAAATAAAAGCAGAGCGACCATTGCAGGCGAAGTTCTGGAGCGCGCGAGTGAACCGCCGCCAACCACCGATTCACTTGGACATGTCCAGGCATCGATGTCGCCAAAGGAATCATCTGTACGGGCTTCCTCCACAAATGGTGCGATTTCTTTTTCTTTTTTGTTAATCTAAGTATAACATGATTACAACAATACTGAATGATCTTTAACCTTTGGAACAATACATTAGAAAGGTAACTTAGGACTTCACTGCAGAGATATATGGAGTCGTTTTCTGATGAAGATGCAGTGATTTGCATTATTTGTGGCGTACGTTCTGCTTGTGGAGGAGAAATTGGAGAAAAAGGATCAGCAAAAGGCAAAGAAATACGCGAAGATGGAATGGAAGAAGCTTAAGGAATTGAAAACCGTGCAGTTGTGGATGGTGTAGAAAGAAGAGATCGGTTCGGAGCTCAGATCGCTCGATGTCAGTCGTTTCCTCTCAATTTTCTCCTCAAAAGCTAACAGGAGAGCTTCCATCAAATCTGCATTCTCTGTGCTTGTCGTCGCTTTTGTAAGATTCAACGAGCCTTTTTCCATCTTTATGCGGTCTTTGATGCCGAGAAGTCTGCTCTCCTGAGTTCGAGGAACTTCTATGTTGAACGAGAACTGAGGACCTCGATCCGTTGGACGCTTTTTCCTGGGTACAGATGGCTTATTTCCCTCAGCCATAACGAATAACTTTCCCAATAAATATATCTTTCGAGCAGCGACAGCCGAGACTATTCCCCAAACTGAACTAGAGTTGTGAAATTCTGACTCAAAATCGCACTTACTTGTGAAATCATCCATACTTTAGTTGTCACAGATAACAATAGTCTGAGCATTGCGCATAGAATGTGTCATGAATCCGCTAGTTTCAATGGGAATAATCTGAAGGCTCGAGAAACCAGTGTGTATTAGGGGCTTGGGGCATAAGCCGAAGTTACACGGCGCGAATTTTGAAAAGACAACTGTGCGAATGTCTCGTCGACCGGAGATGGCGCTCTGAGCGGCCAAATGATAAATTTGTGCCAATTAATATCAAAATGAGCTCAATTATGGGAATGAGAGTCAACAAGACGCAATATCTTCAAATTTATGGACACAAAAAAACACTTTAAGTGTGTCTTCTATGCAGACCATTTCACTCATGGTGGGAACGTTAGTCGCCATATTGGATGATTTTTGCATTTGAGATGAAACAAAGGGAAGGAGCCAAATTATTTATAACGCGCCTTCGAGTTAAAATTAACCTTTCATAAAGCCTTTCCCTAACGCAAGCAATCATTAGGAAAAAATAACCAATTCGGACTTTTTTCCATACAATGAATACTCAAAGTTAACATTCCCGCCTCCCCCCTCCCACTTTGAGAACGCACTGTTAGGTCAAAAAGAGATATTTTGTTTATTAAACTTGAATCATCTACAAACAGTACAATGTCAAAACTAAGGTTCTCTTCTTTGCGCAAGTTTAGGCTGTGTATTTTTTTTAAAAAATATTAATTTCTTTGGAGCTGCCGATGTAAATTTAAAGAAAGGCACCATTCTCGCAGGCGAGCTGCAATTTTAAACCAAATCCTCTGACTCTTACCTTCCGGACGCTTAAGTGATAAATGATGACCGGTAACTAAGGTCTCGAAGGGATTTGGCCGAAATTCCAGGGGTCACCCTCAGTAGAAGAGGAGTCTGGAAAGAAGTTAAGAGTTATTTTCTATTCCTACAGATGTACTTTGCAAACTCTGTAAGTCTTAAAACTTCGTGAGATGATTAATTTGCTTTATTGTCTTTCTTAATATCGTTTACGTAGGGACTTAAGAGACAATCAGATAGCAGAGCTACCACGTGGAGTCTTCAACTACAACACCAAGTTGATTGGACTGTAAGTAAACAACATTTATTGCTTATTCCGAGAGACTTATTTTTAGGAAGCCTATACAGACCCAGTAACACGTGTAAACCATAACAGTTGGTAATGTTGAGATTCAAATCCAATAGCTCAGCTCACGTACTTACTAAATCTTGGTTTCAAATTTTACTTACCCTTAAGTCCATGCGTTGCAGAGGAGCCAGTTTACAGCTCATAATGGCAGGATACAAATCCTATATCCCAACTGGTATATTTGCCAGGGCCCGGTTTCAAATTTTCATAGAAATCCCATCGCCGTTGTTATTAGTTGGGATGGGATTTCTATTAAAATTTTATTAATCCCACTAGTTTCAAGAAAGGTTCAGAGACGCAATTTAACGAAAGATGGAGAGTTCAAAACTCAGCCAGTCGAAAAGAAATTTGAAGTTAAGAACAAGTCTCTGTAAGAATCAAACATCTTGGGAAATGAAAATTTTCAACCCCCCTTCAAATTTTGCACGCAGTTAGGCATTCGGGGGGATGCACAAAAATGCCCTTTCAAAGGTTGCAGCACTCTTGTTGCCATGGTAACAACGGCTGCTTGTTCGAGGCCTGGGGCCTTATTTTCATACAAAAACGTCGCAAAAAAAGAGTGAAATGTTTATTTCTCTATCTCAAGCTAAATACAACATTACAAATTGGCACTTCTACCATACATAGCAACATCATTTGTCTTCACATTGATTAATTCAATTTTCCCTGGGAGTATATGTGAACACACCCATAGATTATTCATTTCGGTACAGTTTCGGGTTATTTTAGTTGTCGGGTAAAACAGAGAAAACGTTTATCTGAATTTCTCCAAAAGTACACCGATTCTGGAACTGAAACTACCCACCTAGCTGTTTATAATATTCTAGTTTTTAAATATGTAAAAATCTCTGCGGGCCTGCCTCTACTTTTTTATGGAGGCAATTCGCGAAAAAAGCTCAAAATCAAATATTGCATAACTTGGCGATGTTTACATCTAATGTTCTCAACAAAAAATGTTTCAGAAAAATGAAACATGGAAGGCTTTGAAAGAATGTTATTTTATGAGCAATATCCCGAAGAGAAATCTCCCCTCTGGTTGTCATCTTTTAAGAAAAATTGATCAAACTTCATGCAGGACTACTCGACGTGACTACAAACATATACCTCACATCGTGTGCACATCATCCAGATCTGAAGTCCTCAAAAGATACACTGTTTTACTTGTATGTTATTTAAAACATGGTGAAGCCGGCTGATTTACACGAAACTATCCTCACACCGGTCATTTGTTAGAAACATGTACGTTATCACGATGGCGTGACGCTGTATTTCTCCGTGAAGTTTCCATCGGTCGCTCCAAAGAAGACGAGAAATGGATATTTTCAACCTCCTCGGTCCGTGTGTCATTCGTCCATTCATATACCATCCCCAATGGCCCGCCTGGAGTCTGTGAAGGAATTGAAAGTTTCGCGCTGTTTTGAACTGTCCATTCACCGCCATCATGGCAAGCAATGAAACCTTTGATTTGACTAGAAACGGAAAAGTGTTTAAATTACGAATAGCAACGGGAGATATGACAGTTTCGAGGCTTTCTCGAGCTTGAGCCGTTCACTACGCTTTGTTAGAAAGGGAATTGTCGCAACAAAACATGTTGACTAAAATAAAGTTTCTGATGCAGTTTCGTACGCATTAAATGTTTCATACCTTTCAGTACTGTTAATAAATTATTTTGAGTGTTGAAGACATGTGCTGACTGCTCATTGACAGCCGGGAAAAAAATGAGCCCTGACAAAAGCCTACAAATTCACATTAAAGCTGAAAAATCATTTTGAACCCTGAAGGGTACTCATATAGACAGCTATGCAAACAAAGAAATGAAGGTAGAAAAAAGAGGAAAATAGCGAACAACAAGCACTTAAGTCTAATAAACTTATACTTACCCGAGCAACGACGTCCCGCATGCACTGCTCAAGCTCGTCATTTGACAGGCAGATGTGTAAATGTTTTCCATTTTCTAAACAAAACCTCTTAACTGACCTCGGCCTTTCTTGCCGGGAAATCTTTCTTTTAGCAATAAGCTCACCTCGGAGTCTGTTTTTCTTTGAGTTATTACAAGATCCTTTGTGTACTCAGCACTGAAGTCGTTCATGTTTGGAAAAGTGACTACGCTGTAAATACGAATTTCTTGCTTCCTCCTCTCCAGAGAAGAGTGGCGTGGAAGGGGGGGAGGGGAAGGGGGTCAGGGGCAAAAAAAAAAAACTCGCATGGAGGGAAGGGGATCTGGGGAGAGGGCGCTAGGGGCAAAAAATTAACGTGCGAATAGACTCCTCCCTCTCCTTCTTGGGTAGTTCTGTCAACGATTTGAAATGTTTTTGCCGAAAAAACAAAAATTGAAAATTGACTGCAATTTTCAATTTTTAGACCCGCTGAAAACTGAAAAACTAAGCCATGCCGCAGACTGCAGCATTGTCGGAAAAGCAAAATTGCCGCTCAGTTTTATTTTTCTCTTCATTGTTGACAGGATTGAAGTAAAAATATGATTTATGTTTCTGCAATTTTCAATTTTCAATTTTTAGACCCGCTGAAAACTGAAAAACTAAGCCATGCCGCAGACTGCAGCATTGTCGGAAAAGCAAAATTGCCGCTCAGTTGTAATTTTCCCTTCATTTTTGACAGGATTGAAGTAAAAATATGATTTATGTTTCAACATTCTTTCGAAAATTCATTAGAAAAAAAAGTCAAATTTTCGATTTGGCACTTTCGTATTTTTTATGATAAAAAATAACGAAAATAAAAAAAATTGACATCAATTTTTGATTTTAAACGAAAATTGAATGGACGAAGGACACACGGACCCTCCTCCATCCCACTTCCCCTCCCACTTTAGGAACATATTGTTAGTTAGTGATATTGAGATCAAAATCGAACAAATCCCATAGCGTATTTCCCAAAACTCGGTTCCAAATTTTAATTGCCCACTGGTCCAAAATTAATTTCTTTGAAGCTGCCGATATAAATTTAAAGAAAGGCACGATCTTCCTGGGCGAACTGCAAATTTTACCAATTTCCAATTGGAAACTAACTTTTGACACCATGTTGTAAAAGAGAAAACACTACAAAAGCAGAAATGGACGCCAAGTCTATTCAACACCTCACTTGCTGGGGCAATCTACAACAAATTGAAGACGTAACACATTACCTGTTCCGAAAATGAATGGAGAGCGGGACACAAGCTGAGAAAAAAGTATGAGCTTCAACGAACAACCTACGTTAAAGGACAAATATCCATTACAAGCACTCTGTCAGGTCAAATGGGAATATTGTGCTTATTATACCTAAGACATTTTTTTAAGTGCGTCCAATAAATCATTTAAAAACAATTTATTGTCGAAAATGAAGGTTCATTTTTCTTCACAATGAAATAATATATGGACCTGCGGATTGAGAATGAAATAAAGTCATGGTCCTTGCAGGTGAGCTGAAATTCAGTCGATTGAAAAAAAGAAGCCTTAAAAAAATAAAGCCTCGGACGAGATTCGAACTCGTGCCTCCTAGTTATTAATTAACTGCGACCATATCATCTTCCAGTGCAGATCATATTGATCTCAAAATATTTTTTAAAAAATATTGTTTAGAAGGACAAGTTTACCTTTGACTTCAAATCACGGTTTTTGGTTTAAATTTCCATTTACATTTACCTTTCATGGAGTTCTTCCCCTTGTGCAAGACCACATTTTTTGTAGCGGCTCCTAAAAAGGATCAGATAACTTTTATCGCGACAAAACCCAAATCCTCTGACTCCTCCTTTCCCGCTGCTTAAGCTATAAATGATGAACGGTTACTAAGGTCTCGAGGGATTTGGCCGAAATTCCAAGGGTCTCCCTCAGTAGAAGAGGAGTCTGGAAAGAGGTTAAGAGTTAATTTCTATTCCTACAGATGTACTTTGCAAACTCTGTAAGTCTTAAAACTTCATGAGATGATTAATTTGCTTTATTGTCTTTCTTAATATCGTTTACGTAGGTACTTTCAGGACAATCAGATAGCAGGGCTACCAAGTGGAGTCTTCAACTACAACACCAAGTTGATTCGACTGTAAGTAAACAATATTAATTGCTTATTCCACGAGACTTATTTTTAGGAAGCTTATACAGACCCAGTAACACGTGTAAACCATAACAGTTGGTAATGTTGAGATTCAAATCCAATAGCTCAGCTCACGTACTTACTAAATCTTGGTTTCAAATTTTACTTACCCTTAAGTTCGTGCGTTGCAGAGGAGCCAGTTTACAGTTCATAATGGCAGGATCCAAATCCTATATCTCAACTGGTATATTTACCAAGGCCCGGTTTCAAATTTTCATGGAAATCCCATCGCCGTTGTTATTAGTGGGGATGGAATTTCTATTAAAATTTTATTAATCCCACTAGTTTCAAGAAAGGTTCAGAGAGACGCAATTTAACGAAAGATGGAGAGTTCAAAACTCAGCTAGTCAAAATCATAATCAACAAATTCCAACCTCCTCCTTCCCACTTCCCCCTCCCACTTTAAGAACATATTGTTAGTTCGTAATATTGAGATCAAAATCGAACAAATCACATCGCGCATTTACCAAAACTCGGTTCCAAATTTTAATCGCCCACTGGTCCATGCGATCGGCTGCATCAAATCAGATTTCAATCGTTACTAATTCCATTTAAATTCACCCTTTATGGGGCCTTTCCCCTAACGTAAGAAATCATTAGGAAAAAATAATCAATTCGGACTTTTTTTCATACAATGACTGCTAAAAATAAACATTCCCACCTCTCCCCTTCCACTTTGAGAACACATGGTTGGGTCAAGCAGGGATATTTTGTTTATTACACTTGAATCATTTACAAACAGTATATTGTCAAAACAAAGGTTCTCTTTGCGTAAGTTTAAGTTGTGTATTTGTAAAAATTTTAATTTCTTTGGAGCCGCCGATGTAAAATCAAAGAAAGGCATGATCCTCGCAGGTGAGCTGCAATTTTACCAATTGCAGAAAAGAAGTCAGAGAAAAACTCAGGCTCGGACGGGATTTGAACCCAGGTCTCCTATAACACTACTACCAACGGAGCTATAGAAATAACTGTCAACCTTTACGCCCATTTACTTTTATAGGACGCCCCATAGCCCCTGAATATTTGCTTCAGTTATATTCTTTTCATTGTCCTTCAAATATTTTTTTTAATTGCGTATAACAAAACAGTTAGAAACATTTTATCGTCGAAACGAAAGCTAAATTTTTAGCGCGACTTTTCGATATGAATTTGAAACGAAATAAGTTTCTTTTCACTTGCGGATTGAAGAAAAGTTAACTAAAAAAATTCAGACTCGGACAGGATTCGAACCCATTTCACCCAGATACTAATTGGGCGATACTACAAACTAAGCTACAAAGCTAAACATTATGAGTGAGGAAAATTTTGGAAGATTCATCTTTTTTTTGAAGAAAACTTATGCTTTTTGCAAAGAGATAAATGGAAAAGAACCATGACAAACGTAGGTGAGCTGAATTTTAGAAATTACAGAACAGTCCGGAAAAAAGAAGAAAAAGGTTCGTTCCTTGACCTTCTAGGAGTTGCCTCGCTCCCAACGTGAGAGGAGTTGAAAAATCTGGAAATAAGTTTGCTTTTATTTTTTCTATTTTGAAAGATGTTTTGAAAGATGTGCTGACATTTTGAGCACAGAAAGAGCTCAGTCATATAAGGAGGGAAAAAAGAATCCCCTCACTTCTCTAGAGGGAAAAGCAACAACAAATCAACAATCACAACAAGAGTTAAAACAGCAATCATGATGAACATCACCCACACTACTTCCGGGGTTTCTTACTTTAGAACCGCGACACGGACTATTTTCCATAGAAATAAACAAAAAGCAAAATTTAAAACGAAAAAAAAAAAAACATAACATGAAAGAAAGGGAAAGAAAACACTTTTATACAACCACAACACCAGACGAACTGAGTATTGAGGAGCTGATGTATCGAGCAAAGGAGGGAATATAAGAATTATCATTAGTATTTTATTATCATTAGTTGAGCTGCAGACATTGTAAGTCAGAAAGCTTATTTTTATATTGATCTACTCTAACTTGACAGGATATTAAATTTTGCTTTGAATTTTTCACGCCAGTGACCAAAGGAATGACTTGCACTTCGCGCCCAACTCGCGATTGCTTCCTTTGGCCTGAAAACCCAAAAAAGTTACGCCGGTTCTGCGGGCTAAATGCTTACCTAAATGTCGTTTTATTCTCCTCATTGAAATTTGGATTGCATTCAGAACCTCAACCTCCTGTAAATATTTGATCTCATATGTCTCATGCCTATTGCTTGGTCATATTTTCATACTCATAGATGGTGTACGGTCACAATACTATATATTATTCATTTTTAAAGCACGCTATTTACTAAGTTTTAGTTCCATGTTTAACCTGCGACTCTTCTTATTTTAAACACTTATTTAGTTAGGGAAACTGGTTTTTCCTAACTCAGAATAAACTATAGGATCCACGATATAACGCTTTTGTAGGTACCTGCATGGCAACGAAATAGAAGATCTACCAGCTGGAGTCTTCAATAACAACACCGAATTGACTTACTTGTAAGTAACATATATAGGCTCACATTGATACCATCTCACCCATAATACTTTACGAGTTAAAACAGGAGGGTGTAAATTGGGGATCTAAACTCCCTTTTTTCCAGCCCATAGTTTTACGCAGTCCAGGGTTATGATATCAAAAATGACATCTCCAAAGTTATGACTAACATTACGTTAAGATTCACCGAGAAGGACACGATTTATCTATTATCTCTAAATCACGTTTCCAAACTTTACTGAAATCTCGATTGTTCCTAATCTCCTTACATTTCAAGACTAACAGTGGAATACAATTTACCTAATTTTCTGTTTTGTTTTTCTTGGACCTTAGCACCAAAAAAAAAACAAAGGTAGATGCGGACTTTTTGCCCTACATTTCCAATACACACCAATAGATTCCGATGGAAAACGTAGTTTCCCGATGGAATAGGCAAAATTATATTCGTGACACCTTCGAACGAGAGTAAGATAACCGGAGATCGTGACGCGAAAGTGTACCTGCAACTTGATCTTGATAAAGTGAAACATAAATAGAACAGCCATTTCATAAGACAGTACAGGTATTGTACAGTGCCTGGTTTTCCCGGTGAACTTTACTACTTGCCTCACACTCACGGATTTGATCATTGTGGATTAACTTTATCAGCAGATGACGTAGAGAATGTGCTTGATCGGAGAAACATATATAGCGAGGCAGAAATTGCTAAGGAGATTGATGATGAGCCTTTCAGGCCTTATTTTCACTACTGCTCAAGTAGTGGTCATAACTGCAAGGATCACTTTCATTCACGTCTTTATCTGCAGTTCAAATATTTGACTTTCATGTATTCTTAGTCGTTGATATATAACCTATTGTTTTCACGCTATATCAGTTTGAATGAAAACGCTAATTTTCCTTCTGTGATGCCTTAAGGTTGCTGTATCTTGTTCCTTAGATTTGATTATTTATTAAAATGATAGTTGATCATAATTCTTAAAAACAATTGTTTTGAAGGTCGCTAGGCAGAAACAAGATTAAGAAGTTGCGTGGTGATTTATTTACTCCATTAGTGAAGCTGCAGTCTCTGTAAGTCAGGAAGCTTACTTTTATATCGATCTACGTTAACTTGACAGGATATTAACTTTTGCTTTAAATTTTTCCACGCAAGCTCTTTTTTTTTTTATATCTTTGGTCCACAGGGAGGTAAGTGTTCTACAGGAAATGTGTTCATATATCAAGATTTACTAAATCCATTTTGAAATCTCTTTTGATCCTTGCAATCTGGTGGGCTCTAATCGGTGCGATTAATTTACGAATCACACCAGTTTTTTGCTCTAAATCCCATATTTTTCCCAGCTGATGGGAAATTTTATATATATTAAAAAAACTACCGACTCTATTTCAAGGCTTGAGTAAAGAAACCATTCAAATTAGGAGCAAATGAAAGACTGCTGTCGGCGAATACCTAACAGGGAAAAAATAAAAACGCTCAACTAATCTTGAGAGAGTTTTACAAGTTTGAACAAGTTCTTGGGGCAAAAGCCCGACAACTTTGGCAACAAGGCAAAGACAAGCGACAAGCGATTAGGCAATAACACGAAATAAGAACCAGTGAATTTTTCAAAAGACTACAAATTTACTTACTGAATTATCCGAAATTGCACTCGAAATCCGGTGATTAGCTTTTCAAATTGCACTCAACTGGACTGAATTACCATTATGAATAGCCTGCACCATTTTATGCTCGCAATCGCATGTTTTTCAAGCTCATAACAACCAATCAGATTCAAGGCTTATTCAAAGAAAACACTCAAATTGTAGGAAAATGAAAGACAACTTTTGCAACTTTTTACAAACCAGCTCAATACTAGATCAATAAATTATTTGTACAGAGTTAAAAAGCCTGTATTTGAGCGACTGAATTCTGTTATTCCAAAATAGCTATAATAAAGTGGCAATTGAAATTCGTTTAGTGCAATTTTGGTCTGTAATAATGAACATGCAGAAATTTCAGCAAGCTCATTGGCTGAGAACATATCAATTATTCTAAAACAGTGCAGAAAGTTGAAGTTGAGATTGAGGGCAGAAAGTTGAGATTGAATTGATTGACAAGTAAGTCGCGGAAGCACACACACACAAAAAAAATGGTAGAGAGAGTGAAAGAATGAAAACACTCAACGAAGCAAAAAAAAAATAGCTGAAACGAAAGTATTGAAGAGGACAAACCGAGGCCCTGAAAATAAAAATCGCGACAGTTTGTAAGAAGTAAGCGGAAGATTACGAGCGTGACAGCCTTTGTGTACTGGTTCCTGCAACTACACGATACCTAACTGAGAAAGTAAGCAAACGCTCGATTTTTCATAACAGAAAGTTTAGGAGTTCGAAGCAACTTCTGAGAGAAACACCCCGAACACACTGGCAGCAACGTGAAGGCAAGCGGCCTAGCAGTTGCTTAGTCTCCAAGGAGCTCTTTGCCTTTAAGGACCATTACTGCTTCAAGATGTTCGAATGAATTTAAAGGCAACCTGGAAACCCATTTATTTATGACAGCTTTTTGCCAACTTCAATGGTTCCCAATTATTTTTCTATTACCCAGAGTTTATGGTTTCAGTTTTTCACTGTAGAGATCTACAAAATGTGTTTTATGTACAAAGTAGGTAAAAAATATTTCTCTCATTCGTATTTTTAAGCGCTTACAAGCGTTCAATAACTGTTACATGAATTGTATATATTATTAATCAGTAAGCCATAACACGAAATAAACACGACTTAGAGGAAACAGAGTAAATTTTTTTCTTGTACATTAGTAGCAAGTGATATCATGATTTTTCGTCTAGTTTGTAAATTCTCGTGTTATGCAAGAAAACTTAAACAAGGGTGGTGTTAAAGTCGAATTAATTGAATTAGGAGTACCTTCGAGGTCATTCAGTACTAGTCAATTCCTAAATTATAAGCTTTAGACAGGCAATAGGTTCAAATAATGTTATTTCAACCAATTCAAATTAGAGTAATTGTAACACTTTTTTTAAACTCTCCTGTTCATACAGACTACTTAACAACAACAACCTGGAAAAGATAGAGAAGGATTTGTTTGACGGTTTAAAAGCATTGACGCACTTGTGAGTTTAGAAAAGGAAACTTTCAATACAAAAAAAAACGCAAAATGAGTAGTTAAAATTATTTTTAAAACAAGCGGGACCTCTGCAATGAAGGTGGAAAGTTATGTGTTTTTGAGTAAGGAGGGAAAACATGAAAACATATCGCTAAAGGTGACCATGCACTATGGTGTAGGCCTCTTCCATAATGGCGGGCGTAATTGTGATTCATTTAAGTTATGCAAATAAGCTATCCTGGCGCTACTTTAGATCAAAACTTCTATTGACAGTAAACTTTTGGCGAAGGCCAGAAAAGCTCATTTACATTTATATGTATGCTGATTGGATGAACGAGTGAGTTAAAACGCAGGGTGGTTCTTCCAAATTTTAAACATTTAATAACAACAGTTTTGCACAAACAAAACACAATAGGAAAACGAGGTTGCCAATGATAGCCTCAAACTTATCGAAAGCTATCAAAAATCAACTTGAAAAAAGTCTTGATGTTGATCAGTATTAGGTAATACTAATATAAGTATTGGAAACAGACCCAAATTAGACGATGTAATGACAATTTACCTAAGTAAAAATGATTGTTGTATTATTCCAAATTTTATTCAGAGGGCTGCAAGACAACAGAATTGAAACGCCACACAAACATGTTTTCAAAGATTTGACTGCTTTGAAAAAGCTGTGAGTTTGATCAATATAATGTAATGTGTTTATAAAAAGTATTGACTCTTCATCACTTTTCTGTTCCTTATACCAGACATGGGAAAATAAACCAAGTGCCCATGTCGCAATCAATTGCAACATGGCAATCCTGAGATGATGGTGCATTATAGAAGGCAGAGTTACTGAAAGCTGATAGCGTCGAAATTCGCTGGTCTCGGGTTCTGACCAGTAGTTGTTCCCCGGTAGTCTTGGGTTTCATCGATGGATCACGTTTTCCTCCCATCATGCTCTTTACTTGAGCAAAGAGCATGAAAACTATCTGCAGCAGCATAATGCACTTCCGCCATATAACAGGATTATAGCATACAACAAGTGCCTATGAAACGTAGCGAAAGAATGCTCGTCAGAGTGTCTTCCCATATTGTTTCACTTTTTATGGGAGTTACATTCCGGCTGGAATTTTTTTTTTTTTTTCTGAAAGGTTAATTCATTTTTCCTTGAAACTTTTAGGGATCTGTCTAATAACGGAGTTGAGGATCTCCCTCAAGAAATCTTCAGCAATCTGACAAGTCTCACAACGCTGTAAGTCAACAACGAAAATATGTAAAAGAAACTAAACAAAACAATTAAAAGCACGTCGATAAAAGCAATCCTCTCTCTGATTTGTCGAGTTGCAAAACTTTCTCCATTTCTGCGTGAATTTTATCACACAAAGTAAATAAAAGTTTTGAACTTGAAATTGAGTCTTCGTTAAATGTTATCATTCCATATTTCCTTCGATTTAATCTAATTAAAGCTGTTCGTTAATACGTGTCTCGCCGAATGAACATAAATACATATCTTTGTATCCTAGAGATGTGTAAGGATATCGCTAATTGGATCTTCCCGGTTGCCATCATGATCTACGAGAACTTTCTGCTTTGCAGTGAAACGTAGTATGTAGTTAATTGTTTTAATCTTGCAGGCTTTTGTCCAACAATCAAATAAGAAATTTACCGCCAACGATATTTGCTAACCTTACCAACATAACGACAATGTGAGTAATGATGGATAGTTTTGATGACCGAATAATTGTTGGGGAGGATTATCCTCTCTTGTTAATTATTAGTTGATTGATCGATCGATTTTTTGGGGAATTAAAAATAATTACATCAAATTTCAGCAAATTTCAAAAGATACCCCATGTAAAGTACGAACAAGTAGTTTTCTGGGGGAATTTTCTGAGAACTGCTTTTGAATTCGATAATTCTTGAGCTATTGAGGTCAAAAACAAAATTTATTCAGTTAATTTAATATAATGCCAAAAGAAATTGAAACAAGAAAAAGATTGCTCTCGTTTTACTTTAATCCCTCTATGATCAATCTAAAAACCTGTGCCACCCCATCAACCAATCGAGCACCAAACTAAAACCAAACGCTACTTGATCTCTGGCATTTTCTGGTGCGTAAAGCTTTGTGCTTGAATCGTTTATACTTCTAATGTAGACTGGTTCCATAGTCTCCCTTTGCTTTAATTGGTTATTGTGATTGCTCTGGCTCTTACTTTTGGACATCCATTCGAAAGGCACTCTAACTACCGACCATTGGTATAACATTCAACGTTTAAATGAAAAGAAAACTGGCCAAGAACAGATATATGATTTGCAATTTAACAGAAAAATTGAAGAGAATAAGTTAAAGGAGCTGCATCCTAAACAGTTTCGGGGACTGGTAAAGCTGTCTGACCTGTGAGTAGTTCATGAGCATTTCTCTATTGCACAAGTTTTGAATCTAAGCATCTATCAAAAGTGAAAATATACTATCGTAGTGGTAACATATTTTGGCCTGACTGCTGAATTTGTTTATTACTGCAAGCGGAAAAATGCTTAATCCGATGTACCTTTTCATGTTTTTAAGACATCATTTCATTTCCTGCAATTCCTTATTTTAATTCATGATGAGGGTCTGTGTAGGACCTTTTTCTTGGTGATGGCGATTCTTGTATAGGATGGGCTGGTTTGGACATCACGCAAGGGGTTTTTCAGTACCAGGGTTATTTTGTTATACAACCTGGGACATTTGCAGTTCGTGATACTCCATAAAAGAAATCTCCTGATTCCCAGACTATCAGTTATCTTTCTCCAAAAGTTTCTTGTAATTATATTGCAACATGTTAGCGAGTATTCTCATGATCCCTTAGATTCTTGTGAAAACGATTACTAATGTCCAGTTCTTTAATCCGTTATGTTGAACATTCATCTCATTTTCTTCCTTTCTTCAATAGCTATCTATCGAGAAACAAACTCGGATACTTCCCGCATGGAATTTTTAAAGGCTTAAAGAAGCTTTTGATTATGTAAGTTGACTATGAAACTTATTTAGTGAGTAATTTAAATGATCATTTACACATCAAATGATCATTTACACATCAATCTCGAAACATTGTTGCACTTTCTTTTTGTTAGAGAAATTCTGGAAAACGAAATGACTCAGGTCTCTATCGACAACTTCAAAGACATTAAACAGTTGAAAATTCTGTGAGTGTTAAAATTAATCAAGTGATGACAAAGTTATGAAACGAACCTTGTTACCTTGAGGTGTCCAAAAAATTGAAATATAATGAAAACACTCCAAATCGCTGCTTTTATTGTAAAAGCTTCTTAACTTATCTGCAACTCACCGGAAAATTCTTTCCTATCAGCAGATTGATTATTTGCTTAGTGGGAGTAAGTTTGTAAAGAAACTTTGGTGCTGCGTCTGTGTAGGGTATTTTAAGATATTTGGTGTCATTCTACTTTAAAACTCTGATTGTTTGAGAGCATAAGGTCAACATACAAGAGCGTATAAAGTTGACATGATAACCGATATCTGCATCAGGTATTGGGTTATAACGTGGAGTTCAAAGTCTGACTAGTTGCCAAGCCCCTCGTCAATATGACGTCCTGAAACTTTTGCAAATTCAGAGAGAAACGTCTTATTTTGCA
This sequence comes from Pocillopora verrucosa, assembly GCF_036669915.1. NCBI lineage: Eukaryota > Metazoa > Cnidaria > Anthozoa > Scleractinia > Pocilloporidae > Pocillopora > Pocillopora verrucosa. The sequence continues at coordinate 5,489,540 of NC_089312.1, forward strand.
GAGTGTTTTAAAATGTACAATAAAACAGTTATTGATTTCGGTTTTCCCATGATATCATGGACTGTGAAATCTTGTGTCTGCTTTATATGCCTCGGCCTCCGGCTTCGGCGGATAACTCAGACCTAAGCATTATGATAATATCATGGTCGATCTAATCCAAAATTTAATTAATTACAACTGTGTTGGTTATGTTGATTGGCTAAAATCCTCAAAAGCCGACGTCTGAGCATTAGCCATTCGTCCAAGAATACAGGAATTGTTGGTTGTAAGTGGTTTGTTAAACGAAAGACTTCGTTGACAATGTGGGATTAAGAGAGCCTATTCGAAAGATTAAATTATGTTATGGAGTTTTGCGGCTTTTGATCATGATATTTTTATCTACTGATTTTTAATTTCCAGGTATATGCAGTACAACAAGATGAGGGAGATTCCATATGGTTTTTTCGATATGTTGAAGGATATACAGCGAGTGTAAGATTTTGATAAAATTCATTCGCAAATTATTAGTTTTTGAGCAAAGCTATATATTCTGAGTAGACAACATCTTTGAGAAATTTAAATTTTTGCAAAAAGAATTGAAGACTTGGATTCTTAAAAAAATATTTTGTATAAGTCAATGAATAACTCCAGCCATCAGCCACTGATACATTCTTAAAAGCAAGTTCTTGTCGACAAGGTCTGTGAAGTTTTTATGAAATAACTTCTCTCAGTGGATGATATTTTACAATTGCAGGAGTCTCGACACAAATCTGATGTGTTGTCATATGCACAAGGAGGACGCTGACTGTGCTTTCACATACAACGACGACTTTGCCAACTGTGAGAGTATGTTTAAGAATTCTGCCCCAAGGAAGAGTATCTGGGTGATAGGAGTATTTTCTCTGATTGGTGCAGTTTTTGTTATCACTTGGCGAGTGATCTTTAAAGAAAAGAACGTGGTTCAGTCCATCATGTTGCTCCACTTAGCAGTGTCCGATGGTTTGATGGGTATTTACCTGCTCTCTCTTGGCACTAAAGATCTGTTGTGGAGAGGAGAGTATTACTTGCATGACTTCCAGTGGAGGTCTGGTTTGTCTTGTCAAATAATTGGAGCAATCTCCCTTCTGTCAAGTGAGGTGTCGGTTATGATGATGACGCTGATATCTGCTGATCGGCTTAAAAATATTGTGTTTCCTTACCAAGGTGCTTCTCTGAAACCAAACACAACACATATCCTGTGCTTCATCATATGGGCAATCGGCTTCCTTATGGCCTTTTTGCCTATGTTTGGTATTCAGTATTTTGAAGACCCATTCAGGTACCATAGTTACTATGGTAGAAGTGTGGTATGTCTGCCCTTGCAGCTTACTTCTGATAAGCCGGCAGGTTGGGAGTATTCTGTGGCTATCTTTCTCGCTTTGAATTTTGCTCTTTTCTTGTTCATCATGGGTGCTTATCTAATGATACTCGTCAAGTCTTACTTGTCTAGCCGGCGACTGGCCCGTCAGGGTACTGAAAGAGAGATCCAGGCCAGAAGAGCAAACTTTAGGAGGGAAACGGCTCTTGCAAGGCGGGTGTTCTTCATCATCCTGAGTGATTGTGTGTGCTGGATGCCAGTGATAGTGATTGGTATGAGGACCATCATCGAGAAGTCTTACGAAGCGCAAGGAGACCTCGCTGTCTGGATCGCTGTATTTGCCCTTCCGATCAACTCGGCCTTGAATCCTATCCTGTACACCATGTCAACAGAACAGGTAAGTTATGCGCTTTTAATCCATTATAAGTAATCAAGATAATAAAATCCGTAAGTAGACTTATAATGGCTAGGTACGGGAAGGGTAATGGTTTTCAGCCGACTATAAGCAGTGTATAATAGTGCTCAATATTGCTTTGTTCACTTGCAATGGACACTGACAATGTTTCAAAAGCATTGGACAACAGAAATTCGTTAGTTTCTATTTTGTCATCGGAGCTCAGCTCAAGGCAGTGAGCGAAATCTCGATTATTTTGTATCCAGGTCAGAGGCATTCTGAAGAACAAAATGGAAAAAGTCTGGAACTACTTGAAGACCGTTTCCACCTGCTGTGGTCGGGATCAGGAAGGTGCGATATAATTATCAGCTCCTGATAAGAAATAAACCGAAAAACGATGTAAAGTAACAGATTGCTGCAAACATAGTTTATTGATCTATTGATTTGTTCATTCAGTCACTCAGTCATAAATCAATTCACTCATGCATGCATAGAGGCATTCATTTAATCATTTACTCGCTCGTTCGGTCAATCGTTCTTTTATTGGTCGGTTCATTTGTTGTACGAACTAAATATTTCCCGACTCGATCATTGACTTTTTCTTCGTTGTTTTCTTTAAAAGGCCAAGGAGATGGGGAACAACCGAACCAACCGGGAGTAGAAGACAATGGACAACATGGCGGCGAGGGAGGTAAATCCTTACCCGTATTTCTAGAAATACCGTGAAAACTATAAACGAGGGAAATGAAGGGCAATATGTGACTAAAAATATTTTTTTATGTCTTCTCTCTTCTTTTTATGTTCCCTATTTTTTTTTTAAATTTTAAAATTAAAGGCCAAGGAGAGGGAGAGCAAGTTAACCAGCACGGAATGGAAGAAAATGTAGAACATGGGGGCGAGGGAGGTAAAAACCTTTCAGATGTCAGTTAACATATCATACAAAGTTCAAACGAGGACGCAGGGTTAGTCTGTGTACATTTTTTATCTACTTTCTCTTTTCAAGGACAAATTGAGGGTGAAGATATCGAATTGGCGAGTGTTGGTGTGCATCATCCACAACAGGGTAAGGTTAGAGTTTCTAATTCAATGTCAAGTTTTCAATGCTATTCTGTTAGTTTATATTGTATTTCTGTTCCTCTATAACTGAGGGATCTATGACTTTAGGATATTTTCATACACACAAATAAATTTTATCATTATCATTTTAATTACCCAACCTTTCTTGTCTATTACGTTTTAGTAGTTTGAAATTGTAGATCTCGTTCTGCGTTCGTCAGAAAAAATCCTTCGTTCCATCACTTATTTGTTTCTTGGCTCGTTCACAATTTTTTTTCTTTTCTTTCTTTAAAAAGGCCAAGGAGATGGAGAACAACGGAACCCACAGGGCATGGAAGACATTGAACAACATGGCGGCTTGGGAGGTAAGACATTTTTTCCTTCTAGTGAACACAGTACGGACATGAAAACTGTGAATGACAACACAGTGCAATCTCTGACTATATTTTTTATTAACTATTTTTTTCAAGGGGAAGTCGAGGGTGTAGTTATCGAACTGGCTCATGTTGATGTGCGTCGTCCACAACAGGGTAGGCTAAAGTTTCTTCTCTAATGTCATCTTTATGTAGATAAAAGCTCCGTACGTTTTCGTTGCTGTTCTGTTAGCTTGTATTGCCAAGACTCTACAATATGTTGTATTAATGGTAGTTTTTTTTTTCTACTTCTGGAGAGATCTGGGTCAGATGGATATTTTCGTACATACAAATCAACACAGTTCATTTACATCATTATAGTTATCCAACCCTCATCGTTCATTACGTTAGTTCTAAATTCTACAAATCTCGTGTTCTAAGACAATTTTGTTAGGTTTAAAAGTTTTGAAAAATTTCTTTGTTATTTTGTCTCCAGTTATTGTCAATATTTGAAATAAAGAAAAAAAAAATAGTCTGACTTGATTTTGAAACAATCACTAATAATGAGATAATGGAAAATAAGGTACAATATTGTTCACTAGTTTAAAATAAAAAGAAAGACAGTGTTTACCTTTTTGTTTCAAGGAGTACTTGATGAAGCCGAAAAAATCGAACCGGCACCTATTGAGAATACTGATCTAAATCAAGGTAACTTGTCTTACCTTATTTATTAAAAATGTATAGCCGACCTTTTTTTTTATTTAGAAAATTGGTCGCTATTCTTTGTTTGTTTGACAACTCATTCAGTGTTACTGTGGTAGAGATAGAAAAACCTTCTAAGGTCTATTAAGCTCTCCTGCGTATCGATCAGTTCAGAGTCTCATTACCTCCCTTAGGTATTGCCAAGCTCTAAATGAAGTAAATTTTTAATTTCACAGTTGGCTTTCTTACCACTATAACTGGTGGTCAAATCAAAGAATTTCAATTATCCTCAAACAGGACTAAGAGATGAAATTTTTTAATGCAAATGAGCGAAATTTGGGCGCAATAAATTAAGATTTTGCATAACAGGTGGCAGCCAAAATGAACGGCAATAAGTATGAAAACATCAAGTTGAGTATAGATTCACGTAATTCTCATTTGGGAGCTTTAACATTCTTATGCAATTCTTTCAAGAAAATTGCCAAGCAAAAGATAAAAAAGACCAAACACTTAAGAAATCCCAAAGTTTGACATGAATCTATTATGTGTAATATTACAAGTGTTTGATAACTGGTAATTGAAATGTCACGAGCACGAAAGCAGGGTATTTCGGGTCTTTTATCCGTTTTTAATTTGGCTTTGGGTTTGTTTCGCAAAAAGTGCAATGTTCTGTTGCGAATTTTGATGAGTCTCGATAGAAAAGAGAAGGCCATTAAATATACCCGATGCAAATTTCTTTGGCAAAAAAACAGTTTTTCATGAAATAATTACTTCCACTTTTTTATTCTATCCTCTTTGTTTTGCCGACATTTTGCAAAAAAATTGTAATTTTTTCGTTCTTATTTTTATTCATTTTTCTTTTATTTGCCGTTTCATCAAATAAACAAATTTTGTTGCGAATTTATTTGGAATACCTCGGTAAAAAAAAAACAGCAACAACAAACAAAGCAACAAAACAAAACGAAAGCAGCCAATTCGGTTTATTTCTCCAGCATTACCTCGCGGATTACCCTACAGTTATCTATTTATTTGTGTCTTTCTTACATTTAGAGTGTCGTTAACCAGTTTCATCAAGTTAAGCAGTTGCCACAGCGCATTAAGTACCTTATCAAATATGTAATTTTTACTTTGTTTTTTTAATGTTAGGAGAACGGAACAAGAGTTTGAAAAAAGGGGACGGTAAATTCAGGCATTTCACCGCAAAGAAGTAAGTGGTGATAAGGGGGATATACACAGGTTCAAATTCCTCCAGAGATATAAACTGTCCGTTTAACAAAGTTGACGGACGTTGTCACTGACAAACTAACTGCTGAATTATTTGAATTACTGATTTATTTGCAAACTAGCTAGCTCCTTAACCTACTAGCTAAACGGTTGAAAGAGTGACTGTCGCTAGCGGACTTACCTCACTGAATAACTGACTCACTAACTTCCTTACTCACTGATTAACCAGCTGACGGACTGACTGACTGAATTACTGACAAAAATGACTGAACAAATGATAAACCAACAAACTGACTACTTGACCGACTGACTGACTAAATGCTGAACAATCGCCAGAACAACTGTGTGCCCAACCTAGCAGCCAACCGAAAGATTGATTGATAGTTTATTTTATTGACTGATTGACCGACTGATTAAATGACAGAACGGGGCTTTGTACATAAATAATTCTTTTGCAAGATTATAGCGATTGAGCGTTCCTTTTCTTTTCCTTGTTTTACTTTTGTTTTGTTTGTTTGTTTGTTTGTTTGCTTCTTTTTTTTTAACAGAAAAAGGGAAAAATCAAGATCAATGCGTCGAAAGTCACCTTCGGCTACCGAGGCTGTCGATGAAGAACACACTTTTGAAGAGGACACAAAACTGTAGGCAGTTAAATTCGAGGAAATTATTATAAATTCTAAGCAATCTAACGACAAGAAATGACAATTAGAAATCGATAATCTAGTCTTTGTTTTTTATTAAGCGTATGAGATACAAAATAGAAAAAAACAGTTTTGTTAATTTTGCGTCTATTTAGAGGTAAACGAGGACTTAGTTATATTGAACCAATCTGTGTACGTAACTTTGTTGAACCAAATTTCACTCGATCTTTGGCTGTCTTTAAAAAAATCCCTAATAAAACGATTTTTTTTTCTAACGATAAGTTATAAGTTTTCAGATTTAGACAATTTAATTGAGTTAGTGTTTCATATCCATGACTGATATGGTCTCCATGGCCACTTCACATATCAGTGACATCATCTTATGGATCGTGTCTACAGTCACAAGAAGTTTCAGCTTTCCCTCGGCTAAACAAAAACACCCATGCGGTTGATTGGGATCCTTTAAGACACCTGCTATGAGGAGTCTTTTGAGGACAAATTAAGACAGCTGGAGATGGGAAGCGCATTAAAGGTAGAATTAAGTAATTGAATTCTGTTAATTGGCTTACAACGAGAGGATGTAATACCAAGAATTGTTATGGGAAGTCATTATCAAATATTAACTTCTAGAGTGCCCTTTCACCGTGACTTGGAGGTTATGTAACTATAATGCCATTCTACCAGAATTTTAGTGTTTTAGGCCAGCGGAATATTCTAAAATACGTCTCAAGAATTCAGTAATCTAAGAGTAATTATGCGTTTCAAGCTAAACTGAGAGAGAGAGCCACTATGATGTACATCAAAGATTGTGCATTTAAAAGATATTGGGTAAAAACAGTGAGTTTGTGTCAGTGGAGAACTAAGGAACAGTCTGTAGTGGTTTGTAGAAGATAATCACAGTATCACCTAAAGGAGTTGCTTCTTAGTAAGCATTTTTACGCATTGTTTAACAACGTAGTTCGGTTTGTAGCAGTGTAGGATTCTTTCTGTCTGTTAGAAAATACCGTGACAAAAGATTCCAAAGTGGTTTTCAAGAGTTTTGATTTGATGTTTGCTCATTTTTCCTGCTTGATTATGTGCTTCATTATTAGAAAAATACCAGGTTTTTCTTCATATTTTCTGCAGAGTTCAGAAAATGCATGCTTTCTGACTCATTGGATTATATAACATGTTGACCCTCATTAAAAACAAAAATAATAACCTATGTGCTTATATGAGATAAGAAAACTTTAATTAGTGAAGTTTTAGCAAATTGATCCATTGGCATATCAAAGAAGGTGCAAGTTACAATAGCACCATTCAGCTCATAGAGGTTGATTAAAAATGTTCGTTCTTAGTAATTAGATAATAATATAAATGCTGTAATCAATTGGATTATTACTGTCATTATTATGATAAAATAAAAATAACGAGAGGGATCAATAGCACTTTTGCTATTTGAAGTTGTGTTTATTTTGTATACTTGGATATTTGCAGATGAGGCGAGTGTTTACAAACAGAAAATCGGTATGCAACAACGATGGAGTTATTTCTATTTCAGAAGAATAGCGCTTGGAGCTAATACAGTATAGTTTTAACTCGGCTTTGAACTTTGGCTATCGTCTGACAAGAGTTGAATAAGAAGGCTAATTTACGTTATTATAACGTGATCCTCAAAGGCAAAAGTAAATGGGCAGTCCGAGTTTTGAAGGTTTTCATGTACGAAAACAAGAATCAAACACATTTAACACTCGTATAGTATGTATAGTTTCGTGTTCAAATAAAAAAATAACAGAACAAAGCAAAACAGGAAAGATGAAAAATATAGCCAAATTAGCATAATATAAAAATTCATACTAATTACGATGGTGTCAGAGCGACTGCGATCATGCTTAGGTCCCTCATTGCGGTCTCCGCTCATCGCAAGGGAGAAAGGCTCAGAAGTTACATCGGCCGCCCTTTCAGTGAAAAACGAAGAGCTTTCTCTCATACCCTTTCCAATTTCTAAAGAAAATTTTGTATTCTATTACCAAAAATGTATCATTGTGCGTGACTAGATTTTTTCGAAAATGGCCGCACGAAGAATATCAATTAATCTTTCTTAAGCATTTTAACTAGCTACGAAGCTTACCAAGAATCTCGATTTTAAAAATTCAATCACGTTTAACCAAGTTTGTTTTCTTTTGCTTTTTTACTTTTGCTGGTAGCGTTCTCAAAACAAAGAAACTGTGTTTCAGATGTAGTTAGAAAACACTGCAAGAAAAAAATTAAAAGTCTATTGTAATTGATAAAGGCATGGTGAAGCTTTGCGATGTAAAATTTTTCTTACGAAAATATGACGGATTTCATATTAAATAATGAAACTGTAACAAAATTCTTGAACGTGATTGGCTATCACCAGTCCGATTTGAGCTGATAGGACAGAGTAGGCGTCATGCTTGTAAATATACAATGCAATAGGACAGTTAAAGGGACAGTTGACACTTCATGTCCGTGTAAGTTAACAGAACGCGTCGTGCGCGCGCGCTGTTGTCTCGCATTTCGCCAAGTTAACTGTTATTTCTTTTAAAAAACGTATAACCGATGTTTAGTTTCTTTCTAAAAGTTTGTAATTGTTGTGATTGATGGGTAACGGGACTGCATGTCGTCCAATTATGTCTGTAATCATACTCGTTAGTAACACATCGCTTCGTCGTCCGATAATCACTCGTATGATTACAGGCCGAATTGGACTCCACTCGGTCCTATTACTGGTATTAATCAGGACCGTCAAAATTTCCTTGAATGTGATTGCTGGATGAATTTCCCTTTTTTAACTAATTTTTTGCGATGAATCCGATTTCATTTTCCGGCATGTGACCTAATTGGACAAGAAATAAAATTAAAAATTCAACCTTTACAGAGTAACACTGAAGGCAGCCATTCTAATCTCCACAGATTTCTAAGTGAAAGCTGTGGTATAATGTGGATGCGAAAAGGATACTGAAAGGAAAAAAAGTAAATTGCAAAATTAAAAATACATTATGTATTCTCTTCCATAACAGAAAATCTCTCCCTGTTTATAAATTGTCCTACTAAAGATCCTGAAAATCGTCACGACGGGAAAATGAAGAGATCCAATCAATCGGATTGTGGTTTTGGTATAAGTACCTTAATGTCTCACAATGACAAGCAGTCAACGGCTTTCTCTTCAGAATTTCAAGATGTCTAAATGTTTAAAATAAGAGAAGAAATCCTTAAAGTAGGTGTGATTTAACAAAAAGTGTTGGTTACGTATTGATCAACCCTTATCGTATCGATAGCGGAATTTGTTATTAATTAGTCTTGAAGTTCGCACGAAACAAAGTATGCATGCATCAAGATTATTTAGTGATGAGATGCCTGAGCTTGACATCTGTAATCCAACATTTTCATCATAGGTTACAGAGCAAACATGCGTGTCTGCATATACAAAGCCGTCCGAGTATTTTGCTATAATCGAGCCAGCTTATTCTGAATAATTCTAACTTTAACGTGTCCAGAGCCAAGGTTTCGAACACAAATCGCCAAAGCATGATCATAGTTCCTTTTCGCCTCCTCATCGTGACCCTGATCATTGTGTGCGTCACCAATATTTTCATAAGTTTCTCCAACTTTAAGATGATTACGTCCGAGCTGTTTTAGGCAAATGTCCATTGCAAGTACATGGTAGTCAATTGCTTGCTGGAAATCACTTACATTTCTGTATAAAGTACCCAGGTTATTGAAAGAATCTGCGACATCTACATGCTCAGGTCCGAGCTGTTTCAGACGAATGTCTAGTGCACGTGTATGGTAGTACTTTGCTTTCTGGAAATCAACTAGATCACTGTACACAGTACCCAGGTTATTGTAGGAAGATGCGACATTTCCATGCTCGGATCCAAGCTGTTTCAGACGAATGTCCAGTGCACGTGCATAGTTGTCCTTTACTTTCTGGAAACAGCCTAGATCACTGTACACAGTACCCAGGTTATTGTAAGAAGCTGCCACACCTACATGCTCAGGTCCGGGCTCGTAATGTCCAGTGCACGTACGTGGTTGTGCTTTGCTTTCTGAAGATCACTTAGATTTCTGTATACAGTAACCAGGTTATTGTAAGAAGCTGCGACATCTATATGCTTAGGTCCGAGCTGTTTCACACGAATGTCCAGTGCACGTGGGTGGTAATCCTTTGCTTTCTGAAAATCACCAAGATCACTGAATACAGTACCCAGGTTATTGTAAGAGGCTGCCACATCTACATGCTCAGGTCCGAGCTGTTTCAGACGAATGTCCAGTGCACGTACATAGTTGTCCTTTGCTTGCTGGAAATAACCTTGATCACTGTATACAGTACCCAGGTTATTGTAGGAATATGCGACAACTACATACTCAGGTCCAAGCTGTTTCAGACGAATGTCCAGTGCACACGCAAGGTAGACCTTTGCTTGGTGGAAATCACCTAGATCACCGTATACATTACCCAGGCTATTGTAAGAATTTGCTACATCTATATGCTAAGGTCCGAAATGTTTCAGACGGATGTCCAGTGCACGTGCTAATAGTACTTTGCTTGGTGGAAATCACCTAGATCACTGTATAGTACCCAGGCTTTTGCAAGAAGTTGCAAAATCTACATGCTTAGGTCCGAGCTCTTTCAGATTAATGTCCAATCCACGTACATAGTAGTCCTTTGCTCGCTGAAAATCACCTAGATTTCTGTATACAGTACCCAGATTATTGTATGAAGTTGCGAAAGCTACATGCTTAGGTCGGAGCTGTTTCAGACGAACGTCTAGTGTACGTGCAAGGCAGTCCTTTGCTTGGCGGAAATCACCTAAACCACTGCATACATTACCCAGGTTATTGTAAGAAGGTGCGACATCTATATGCCAGGGTCCGATATGTCTCAGACGAATGTCTAGTGTACGTGCATGGTAGTCCTTTGCTTTCTGGGAATCACCTAGATCCCTATATACAGTACCCAGGTTATTGTGCGAGGCTGCGACATCTACATGCACAGGTCCGAGCTGTTTCAGATAAATGTCTAGTGCACGTGCATGGTTTTCCTTTGCTTGCTGGAAATTACTTAGATGACTGTATACAGTACCCAGGTTATTGTAAGAATCTGCGACATCTACATGCTCAGGTCCGAGCTGTTTTAGACGAATTTCTAGTGCACGTACATGATAGTCCTTCGCTCGGCGGAAATCACGGAGATTACTGTATATAGTACCCACGTTATTGTAAGAAGCTGCGACATGAGTTTGCTCAGGTCCAAGCTGTTTAAGACGAATGTCCAGTGCACGTGCATGGTAGTCCTTTGCTTTCTGGAAATCACCTAGATCACTATATACAATACCCAGGTTATTGTAAGAGGCTGCCACATCTACATGTTCAGGTCCGAGCTGTTTCAGGTAAATGTCTAGTGCACGTGCATGGATTTCTTTTGCTTTCTGGAAATCACCTAGATCACTGTATACAGTATCCGGGTTATTTTAAGAAGCTGCGACATATACATGCTCAGGTCCAAGCTATTTCAGATGAATGTCCAGTGCATTCGCATGATAGTTCTTGGCTTGCTCGAAGTTACCCTTACATTTGTGTGTGGTTCTCACAAGGAGATAGAGTTTTGCTTTTCCGAGAGCGTCGTTTGCATCACCTGACTGCATAATTTTCAAGGCCACTTCGAAGTAGGTCATAGCAGCTTCGTATTCACAATGGTTGAGGCACATATTTCCTAGGATCAGAAGGTCTTAAGGTAATCTTGCAAGGGAATAACACCCATTTTGCTGACTTGAGATAATTCTTGCATAGAAAACAGAGATGGCTGGATTTTAGTCTCCGGTTACTAAGAACTCAGCTAGTATCCAGCCATCTTAACAGAACAAGCTTGGTCAATAACTCCTATTTATCGACCAGTAACACGGAGCTTGCGTACTAATTTTGCCGCTGTGTTATGGTTCATAAAAAAACGAACAGTATATGCGCAGAAGTTAGGGCATGACTTATGTAGAATTTTCTCGTAAGGAAACCCCCAAACACTCATTTAGGACTTGTTTCGAAACTGCTTTTCAGACCACTAGATTTTGGCAAAGATTCTAACATGTTTTGTCCAGGCGTGTTATCTATCAGCCCTTTGAAACAGTTGTCGACCTAGTTCAACTTGTCTAATGGAAACTTGTTTCGTATGGCACATTTAGGCTTCGAAACGTTTTTATCATACTGCATTGAAGATTACAATGTTCAGGTATTAAGTTTGAGTGCAACCATATTTGATGGCTTTCCTCGCCTTTACGTAAAATGCTATAGGCTTACCCTGGCCAATCCCTCCTGTTTTTCGGAACTGCTTCATTAACGAGTCGAAACGCAAGTTTCTCTGATGATTTGTCATTGTGTTGTTCGCATTATTCACCCGCTAATGAGTGAATAATGTTCATTAGCAGGGGAGGGCGCACCAATCAGTTACTGAAATCAATAAAATAGCTAATTTACTACTGATTAAAGTTAATCACCTTTTTTTTTTCTTAGTTGTCATGTTATTAGCAGTTTATAAACTAAATATTGCTGTTTTAATGGGGGGCCTTGTTTTGGCGTTGATCATTTCTATCCGGCTTGGGTCGAACAATAATCCAAAATGTCAAAGTTTCTTGTTTTGCTCCAGTTCTTCAAAATTCTAACAGCTTTTACTATTACTACTAGTGAACAATATCGCAGATCTGATGAAAAGAATCATGTTTATTTTGTCGAGCATTTGAATAGAATGCTAAACATTGATCAACTGGCATCTTACAAAGTCTACGATTCAATGGCCTGTGACCTTCACTGCATCCGACACGAACTTTGCATCTCTGTCAACTTTGCAGTTGAAGCGGATCTAACGGGACACTCCTGTGCGCTGCTGAAAGCGGACAGATTTCGATATCCCAACAAACTTAACTGGAACAACTCTTATCATCACTACAGTTTAGCGGTAAGGAAAAAGTTTATTAACGCTAAAATAATACCTAAAAACTCATATCAGATATGTTTCAGATTAAAACCTCGAGGCGAATACTATTCAAACTGAAATTGAGGATTCCGTGGAAAATAAGCATACTCACAAAGAACAAAAACAAAAACAAATATTTTAAAATGAATGTGTCACTTATAAAAGAAAGAATTAATCTGGTTGAAAATGAATGCGTCCTCACATAAGATTATTTTGCAAAAACAAAGAAACGGCAAAAATTAAGAAAGCATCAAGAGTTTCAAAAACGGTTTCAAATATACGCTTTAATGACTATTCTGGACAGGAAAAATATGTGTTGCTCATACATATCCATGGTTAACACAAAGCTGTACTTTTGTTGTTGTCGGGCGGCCTAGTTTTTTCTTTCATTGACTAGGAATACCGGGCTAACTTTGACATTGTTTTTTTCTACACATCAAGTTCTTTCTATTGCTACCACTATCAGATTGAAAATATGAACCGACGTGGTGCGTGCGCTTTCACGCGAAACAATTTAACTAGTGTTAAGTTCAACTGAGCGACAACCGTGATAAGTTCTTTTAAGTGCCTCCTGTTGCCGTAGTGTCCTGACACTTAAACAGTAAAAAGAGGCACATGGTGTTTGGTCAAGCCGTCACCTATTGAATTAATCGGTAGCGTAAATCGTTTCCTATACAAAAAGAAATTATTAAGGATGGAAATTGGTAAAAATCGCAGTGAAAAAAACTTCTCAAACAATGGAGACTTTATGAAAAGATGACCGTAATAAGAACCTTTTGTGCAAAATTAATTTTAATTTTCCGACATTCGCTCCCTTCAAAGACATTAATAGCGGGTTCTGGCTCCATGAAACAATTCCCCATAACACTGATTGGAAAAGTTAAATTGGGAAAGATGCACATTATGATAAGATTTGTTTCGAGTAATACCTTCAAAAAAAAGAAAGAAAAAGTGAAACAACTTCTCGCATAAACAATGTATGGCCTGCATGCAAAGAAGCAATGCCGATTTCATTTCCTCTTTGTTTATTTTCATTCCATACCTCTTTATCATCGATTGTATAATTTTCTTTTTTTTTCCCGGTGAACCTACAAAAAACCCCTTCTATCGAGGTCTTCAAATACAGTACTTTACTTATCGAACTACTTCAATCATGCTAGTTCAATTTCTTGTGGAATAATCACGGCAGCCGATCAGAACAGAGGGCGATTTTACGGAAAGCCTCATCATTTACTTAACAACTATTCACGGAAGCCTAGGTGGCTAATGAGTGATATTTACATAGGCGCACGACGGTGAGGTAAATATCCACTGCTCACCACCAATACTGAGATGTAATAGTATTAGTATATACTAAAACAGAGAGATAATATAGCACAAAAATATGATTTCAAAAGTGATTAGCAAAGGATAATCGGAATTTGAGTAGCCAATCAGAGCGCGCCTTTAACGCTATCCAGTGTTTCAGTATATAATAAATAGAGAATACATGGGCGCGCATAGTGAAGAGAAATTCCATATGTAAAAGCAACCATGTATTATTTTGTTTATCATGCAAACACAATAGCCCTTTACTGACTAGAAAATAATACAGTAGGTTGGCCCACTCAAGAGTAAACATTCGTTGAATCACTACAGAAAAATATACAAATTCTCAGTTATTGACTTAGTCCCTACCAAAAGAAATCTTACAGGTAAATGACCAAAATCGGCCCGTGACAAATCTTCCAGTTGTCTTTTTTCGTTCTCAGCCGCGAGAAACGACTTTACCAAAGGCCGAATACGTAACTTTCGGTTTTTATTTCTGTAGTTTGGTTTTCTTTCCCTTCAAGGGGAGTTTGAACATCACTGTCTTAAAGCTACGCAGATTTTTCAGTGTTTTAGCAGCCATAATCCAAAAACATTGCGACAAACTCGCGATGAATTATTCCTTTTTCAGAACTTATGCGACAACAAGCCCTGTGGTGGAATCAGATGCCGTCCGTTGTATGGATCAAACGGATATACATGTGAACGCACTTCAAGAATCATTGAAAAAGGTAACATTGCTTTCAATAAAATTTATTATCTTCCACATTATGATCTTACGGATAATAACACTGATAATAATAATAATTATTATTATTATGACATTGATAATAATATTATCAATAATAATAGTGATTTGATTTGATATCTATAACACAAATTTAACCGTCAAGTCTCCAAAGCCGAGACTGCGTGGACTCAAATTTGAATAACATGAATATTAATGACACTGATATTAATAATACCAATAATACAATTGTAAAAATTATATTTATAATAACCTTCATGAGGTTTTTCAAAATAAAAGTTTATTTTTCTTAAGTTTAATTGGTTTCACACGGAAACATCGCAGTCAACATGGAGGCCTCAGTTACAAGGCAGAGTTTATTTGGCCATCAGAATCTTTTCTTCCCTATTCCATCTCTTTCTCTTTATTTTTTTTCCCTTTTTTTGTTTCCCCTTTTCCCTTTCAAGTTAAATGAAATCAGTCACAGGACGAAATCACATGTTTCCGTATTTCTGAAACGTGGCGGAAACATGCAACTCCATGTTTCCGTTATGTTTAACATGCACAAAAAGTGATCCGTTTCCGTTGTATACGCAGCAACGGAAACGCAAGAAAACGTCACGAAACCGGTAACGGAAACACAGGTTATCCGTCGTGTTTCCAGAACGGTTTAACATGTTCCTGCCACGTTTCCGTTTACGCATTCTTGCAATTTCGTCCTGTGCAGTGCATGAGACAATCACTGATGGCGATGGCAACCATTTCGGGGACAGGATTTTTCGTTAAAACACATCGAGATTAAACTTCGACAAGCACGATTTCCATCTAAGAAGTTGCGTGTATAAGCCTTCAACAATAATAGTGAAAAATTATAACAATTCATTATGATATCAAAATGCACTGCAAACAAATAGAAGGATTTAAAATTGAAAAATATGAGAAATCGAAGAATTTATATTGACGACTAAATCATACTTACAAGTGAATTTATTAAAACAGATATGATCTTAAACAGGATCTCCTTTTGAGGTGGACATATCTTTTTTATCATCTTTATTATTCTTATTACTATTACTGCTTTTTTTAAAAAAAACGCACAGATCAGTGATTTTTCAGGACTAGGATAAAAATTATAAAGTAAGAATTCCTCTTGTTTTAATTCATTAAAAAGACAGTGGTCTCTCTTTTCTTAAAGTTCGTGAATAACATAACTAACTGATATGTAGCTTCTACTGCAAAATCTTTTTAAAAAACTTTGCAAGGTTTGGTGAGGTCACATATGCTAGCTGCATTAACTGAAAGGTTAAGAAACATTTTTGAAAGGACAATCGAATCGAAAGATTGACTACTTACTTTCAGGAGACTCTTATTTGCGCAAGCATTTGCGTTTATTTTGCCAAGAGCCAGATTTATTTGAACTATTTTGAAGCACTGGCTTTTCTGTCTTTTCTCTACGCGCTCCAATTGAGGTTCTGCCATGAAAATGGAAAAGAAAATTCAAGTTGTTAGGCCACCTAACTGAAGTGCTTGTTTTGAGACTCTGAGAATCATTTTTCCCGAGAATAAATGTGTTTCTTGACGAAATACTTGATAAAGTGGTATTGTTAACTGCGTAGTTTTACTGCGGGTTTGAGTTGATGAATAAATAGGTAAACGCGCGCATCGCCTGATGTAAATTAAAGACTTCTGCCTTAAAAAAATGTTTCGTTTCTTTAGTTTGTAAGACTTATAACGAACCACTTAATAACCTCGACGTTCGATCGTCAAGGGAAAAACAATAAACCTCGACCAGGCCAGGTAGTTCGAGTTTTTTCCGTAACGACCTTCTCGTTATCAACAAGTGAGTCATCGTCATCACCACCATCATCATCGCTTGCTGGGTCAGTAGATTTTTTTCTAGGGCGCGCAGATGATTCCTCACAACTGGGATGAAATCTACGTATTGAATGGTCAACATCTTTGCGGGAATTTATTAAAAAAGATATCGGTCTCTTACTTGAAAGTCTGTGAATGTAATAACGAACTGATGTGTGGCGTCTCTTGACCAGAAATACTAGTTGCATAACTAAAAGGCCATACAAAAGTTTTGAAAGCACAATGGCAGGAAGAGGATTATCTCTACATCCTCCGTTGTGCAGCGCTCCCAACACATTTGTTGGGACACCCTCTGCCTCCCCTGCCTCTCTCAATGTTGATTTGCAAATAATTCTTATTAACCGAGTTCAAAGGTCGTACTGTAAATTACGGAACGGTTTTTTTTCCTGGTTCGGATTCATAAATCGAGCGGAGAAAACGAGGTTCCGTAACTTACAGTACGGACTGAGAAAAATATTGTTCGTAGGATGTTTATTGCTGTACATCTCTTGGCTCTAAAAGAAGGGGGAAATACTTTCAATTCAAGTAGAACGCACGTCAAATCCTAAGCACAAGAACATTTAATTGGCTTTCAATAAAAACTGGACTTTGAGTAGTCAAAAGTTCAAAATATTTGTTTAAGATCCATAATTCAAAATAATGTAAAATTACAAGAAAGTGACGGTTCAAGTAGGCAAAGGTTTTTTGCAAGGAACTCTGATACAACGTTCTGTAGGTAACGCTTTTGTCGATAGTTTTTTCAAATGGTCGAAATCCTCAGACTATAACGTGTTTCTTCGTAGAGTGAAATACGGCCCGCTAAAATAAACAATCATAGCGCACGCACAAACAAAGAGCATAGGCAAATAAGATGGCATAGAAACATTGACAATTGACAACGTTGAATGGGGGAGGGGGATAAATTATCTCAAAGATGTCTGTGAATGTATGTTTTTGGAATGTTGGAAAGTTCTGTAACATCTGCCGATAACGATGCTAGCGTTACTCCGTGAGGTCGAACGTGACATTTAAACTCACATGGAGAAGATGTAAGAGAATAAGTCCTCTATCTTGGCAAAGTGACTTATCTTAAAGAGTTTCTTTAAAGGTCGGTAGTTTGTTCGTGACTCGTGCCATGTCGATTATATTCATTAAAATGCAAAACTTGCCGAAGGCACAATTGCTGACGTTATGGTACAGATGTTTGAGGACGTTGTCCATGATGACTTGAAATTAAAAGAGAATTCTTTCATAAGAATTTTTATTTTAAGATAATGATCTGAAAAAGCCGTATGCAGCCGGCTTTCTTTATATGACTTCATCGCTGTTTGAAGGCATTCGATCTGAATCGAAGTGAGGGAACAGCGAAAATATATTTCAGGTATTTACTTATTTTTGTTACTAAAAAGTTTGATACAAGGAAAGATAAGATTAGACGTCAGTTAAATTTGACGGAAAAAGAATCCAGTTAAGGGCAGATCTTTCGACTCAAAAGGAAAAATTTGGTATTTTTGCAACCTCAATATGTAAACATCGCAATTATGAATAACTACATAAGCGTTCTTCAAGAGCCGATGAAAAATTCATAGTTACTCAGGTCTGACATCAAATACTGCGCAGCCTTAAAAAGGGAATTACGAATAGAAAGTTTTTCACTGATTCTTGATATTTTCCATATTACTTATTAATATTTATTTCGACATTCTTCGCTGCGATTACAACAATAACAGCATTTTCATGTTTTTATACCCGGTGAACTGTTTATGGCGACACGTTCTTTCTGGTTCCTACTCAGAAGCGGAAATATAAGAAAGAAAAACTGAAGAAAAAACCTTCTTAAAAATTACGTCATTGGGGAAAATGTGATTGCAAAGGTAGGAGAGAAGTAAACATAAAAATAATTTATTTACAACCCTTCTTTTCTGGCATAAGGGTAATTCCATAATATTATGATAATTCAAATTGTTCTTATTGTCAAATGTGTAGAATGAAGCTCAGAGAAGTTTCAATGAAAGTGTCAGTCAAACATAGCAGTTTCTAAAAAAATAGTATTTGTCATGATAATTGTGATATAAATGGATCTTGTCGTTTTCTGAACAGCCCTGGAATCTGCGAAAATATATTTCAGGTATTTACTAAAAAGTTCGATACAAGGAAAGATAAGATTAGACGTCAGTTAAATTTGACGGAAAAAGAATCCAGTTAAGGGCAGATCTTTCGACTCAGAAGGAAAAATTTGGTATTTTTGCAACCTCAATATGTAAACATCGCAATTATGAATAACTACATAAGCGTTCTTCAAGAGCCGATGAAAAAATTCATTGTTACTCAGGTCTGCCATCAAATACTGCGCAGCCTTAAAAAGGGAATTACGAATAGAACGTTTTTCACTGATTCTTGATATTTTCCATATTACTTGTTAATATTTATTTCGACATTCTTCGCTGCGATTACAACATTAACAACATTTTCATGTTTTTATATCCGGTGAACTGTTTATGGCGACACGTTCTTTCTGGTTCCTACTCAGAATCGGAAATAAAAGAAAGAAAAACTGAAGAAAAAAACCTTCTTAAGAATTAAGTCATTGAGGAAAATGTGATTGCAAAGGTAGGGGAGAAGTAAACATAAAAATAATTTATTTACAACCCTTCTTTTCTAGCATAAGGGTAATTCCATAATATTATAATAATTCAAATTGTTTTTATTGTGAAATGTGTAGAATGTAGCTCAGAGAAGTTTCAATGAAAGTGTCAGTCAAACATAGCAGTTTCTAAAAAATAGTATTTGTCATGATAATTGTGATATAAATGGATCTTGTCGTTTTCTGAACAGCCTTGGAATCTGAGGTATGTAATGAGAACATTAACCGAGAACATACAGGGGGATTTTCCCCGATAAATTAAATGCATTCTTGATCATTTTACTTTATTTGAGTATATTATTTAAACTCAACTCAATCTTCAAACTTCCCCTCAGCCCACCAGCTGAAAACAGGACGATGGTGTCCAGAAGGGCTTTCTGGGGTTTTATTATTGCTTTCTGTAAGCACTGTTGTCTTTATTTCCTAGAGTGTAATTTTAAGCGACTAAATATGTCATTTAAACCTGTTTCAAAAGATTGGAAATAACTACTTTTAGACTGAAAGTATGGTTCTTATGAGAGTACCTTATGTTTTCCTCAAGTATTCTCGCCCGAATAATATCAACTCGGGAGAAAGTAAGTGACACGCGCACGGGAGAGACACACTGTAGAGGAATTTTGCTAGAGGAAAGTACGAAAATAGAGTTACTGCTGCCTGGGAAATTGTGAGAAAATACGGCACCGAAGTTTATTTTCGCCTCTCTCTCGAGTCCGATTGATTACGTTCGCTGCAAACCATGTTCGTGACTTAATTTATGTAGGGCATAAGGTCGACAAAACAAAATACGTTATTGCTGTTCTTCGTTCAATTTCCAACTTCATTGTACTACAAAACGATGGTCTCTTCAATTATATAAAAAAAAAAAAGATAGAAAAGAAAACAGAAAATCCACGGTGCTCAGAATCTTTTACTTTTCGTTGTTCGGCACTGAATGCGCTCTCGCGTAATTATGACATTTGCATTTCCCATGGAAAAAACCTGTCCAAACGGCGCTTGGTTAGAAAATTTCAGCCGACAAATTTTGAAAGCAAACCGATAACCGAAAGAAAAGATCAATTATATGTCTAACGGAAAAAAATATCTTAATAACGGTGTAAATTTATCGTGCGCTGGTTAATTTCATTCGACATGCGATATTTTTTTTATCAACTCCGTTTTTCGATCATTGCGCGATGCATGATGCTGAAATCGAGAATTACGAGCCGACTCAGCTTAACACTTTGCTCGAGCGATCCAACGCCAAAATTAAAAACAAACATGGTTAAACCTCGGAAACGACGATTCCATTTCATCGAAATGGATTCGGACAAAGACTGAACAATTCCTTGAACTGTTTAGCGGGACTTTGAACTTTTTTGCGCCTTACAGATGTGCAGATATCATTGCATATTATTGTTTTGACCGTACGCGGTTGTTTTGACCGAACGCACGGTTGGAATAAATTATTTTTGCACTTGATGCGCGCGCTTTGCTTATGCTTAATTATGATAAGCCATCGCGTATTTTTCCATGTATATTATTAACACGTAATCACATGATTTTTCTCGTGCAATTTGGGATAAACAAGCAGTTGTTAATTTTTTCAAAGACCACAAAATTGCACAAGCCCTATGGGCTCGTACAATTTTGTTAGTCTATAATAAAATTTACTCGTGCTTATTTATTCCAAATTGCACTCGAAATCATGTGATTACCTATACAAAACAAGGAATTTAATGACGTCTGTGCCGTCTAGATATCTCTGAATATCTACAGATCATGTCAGGTTTCAAAGCATCAGCGAGTAATGCACTTAAGTTACGAACGTTATCCTTTCTTGGCCAATTTTTCAATCGCTATAAGATGTAATAATCTTGAAATATTGACCTTAAACTTCTACAAAACCATTTGGAATTCTAATATAGACCACATGAGGTCTATATTAGAGCAAGATGTGTGTATACACGGGAAGGGTGAAGTCTAAAGCTTCATTAATTCTTTGGAATGTGTGATACTGATGATACAGTTTCCTCTATTGTTCCTCTTTTACTCCTCATCAGTACTATTGTTATATCTTTCCAGTGTGATGTCTATTCCACATAGTTTTCATATAACCAGTCTCCGCGTTGTCTAACGTATATAGCTTTTCATAAAAACGTTATTTCAAGTTTAGCGTTTCCTTAAACGTCTCTGAAAACAAGCTTCCATTCAAGATGCTCTGTTTCAATAGCTTTGGTGAAGTGTACTCTCATTTTCTCTTGGTTTTACAAGCAATTGCACTAATAGTGGAAGTACGCCTTCAACGAGTTGTCCCATCGTTTCACTCAACTCAGCTCTTGCAAGCTCCAAAAGGACATTACGTGGAACTGAATTTCACCTTGAAGATTTTACATCCAACACCATGCATTGATGACATGTACCTTGAGGTTCGCGATGGAAACAACGAGTCTTCCAATCTTCTTGGCGTATTTTGTGGGAGGAATATTTCTAGTACTGTGCGATCCAGTGGACAGAACTTGTGGTTGAGAAAATCAGATAAATTCAATCACTGGTGGCTCTATAAAAATTTCAGCGGTTCATACAGTAACAAAACAGCTAATACAACAGGCAAGCATTGACTAACTGAATTTTTAATAAGCCACTGAAAGACAGTGCGTATTTTGAGAGTTTTACACTTCTGATGAAAGGAAAATGGCCATAGCTAATGCTTCTTGTATTCAACTGCTTTTGTAATTCCTAAGAATTCTTCTTTTTTTTTTTTTCCAGTCAAACCCAACCTTGAGAAAGTAGTCGAGACTCAGTTCGTTCTTTTCAATCATTCCTCATCTCTTTGGTGTCCAGCACAAGGTGCACCAGCACCAGTCATTGTTTGGAGAAAGAACGGCATTCTGGTACAGAACAGTACAAGTGTACTATATCAGCTGAACATTACTGGAGAAAACAATGACAATTACAGCTGTGAGGTGAACACACAGGATGGTGTTGACAAGAAACGAATCCATCTTGTCATCGAGAGTGAGTTTTAGTTACAAAAATGTGATTCTTAACCCAATCAGACTAACAGGGAAATATATCGGAAATTGCAGAGTTTCTTTTCATTGCCGGTAAAATTAACAAATCCTGACGCTTTTTAACCTGGCTTCGCATCTAAGAGGCTGACAAAATACTTTTGTTGATCCAGCACTAAATTCCCTTTACTTACACTGGATTGTCATTGACTGTTACAGGGCAATTCAGTATTATCAACTGAGTTGATAACGTAAACTGGCCACCGTAAAGAGTTTGAAAGCCGACGTCTCGAGCGTTAGCCCTTCGTTAGAGCGAAAGACACAGCGCCACAGTTTCTTTAGAAACTAACCCCCTTTAGTATTGAGTGTTCATGAGACACCTTGAGGCTTTTTCAGAGGACTCAAATGCACTCTTTCAGCAATTCCGACAAAAAGACTTACAGGTATTCACTAACTTACATCAACGATACGATATTAACAGCATATCTTCTTTTTCTAGGGTGTCCAGATCCCTGCCGGTGTACCACGGCAGATGGAATTATGCGCGCAGGTACCCGCATTGAATGTAAAGGAAAACATTTACAGTTTGTTCCACGTCGCTTGCCCTGTTCTACAGAGAAATTGTAAGCATATCAGCTCTTCTTTTGGAAGGGTGGGTTGGGGGAAGGGGGAAGGGGGGGGAGGAATACACAAAAACAAGAAAAGGCTTGAAACGTTCGACTTTAATCAAGGATACTGATCCCCTATTCAGGGATTTGGAAGACAACCAGATAGAGGAGCTCCCACCTGGAGTCTTCGAAAACAAAACCGAGTTGGCCGTCTTGTAAGTAAACAATATATATGCTTACGTTGATATTAACGCGCAATTATTTACGCATTGCTAAATGTCTGACGCTTAGTAAGATAAAATGAGGCAGGGAGAATTCGAAAGGTGACCTTCCTTCCAAATTTTCTCTATATAGTTGTATAGCTTCGCCCACCCCTCCCGCCTCTTCACTCTCTTTACCAATACAGCAGTGATACTCTCCTGTGTGATTGCTAAATAAAGTTTCAACTCTTCCAGATGGCTACATTCCAAGATCAAGAGGTTGCGAAATGATTCATTTTCTCAGTTAGTCAAGCTGCGGTGGCTGTAAGTGCAAAGTGGCCATCATATCGGCTAGTACACAGCCTTCTCAAATATGAAAAAAAATCTATAATGACAAAATATAGATTAGCTTTTACTCGCTCAAGCAATCATGATTACTAATGAAAGAAAGATCTTACTGAATTCAGTCCATTTCTTAAGTATTTAATTTACCAAATGCCGGTTTGAAATTGTTTATAAAAATCCCATCTTATTGTTATCAATCCCACTGCTTTCAAAAACATGGTTGGAGGGATGCATTTTACGTTATATTAATTTGACGTATTCAGCCCAAACCATCACCTGGTCTAATGTCATAATATCAATCCAAGAGAATACAATCTGATAAACTTTTTACATTCTCTTAACCAATGCCAATACATTTAAAATTTTGCAGAAGGAAAAATTGACCTTTATCTTCAAATCAGGGTTCATTTTTTACCAGAAATCCGATCTCGATCATAACTTATCACTTAAAGTTTCAAAACAAATCAGAGGAACACCTTTCATGGGGTTTTTCCCTGACGCAAGCAATATGAAAGATAATCAAATTAGACTATTTGCATAGAGAAACTCAGCCATTCGGAAGGATGATCTCTCACGACTTCTCAAAAGAATCATAGTTCTCCAAACTCCAGCTCCATGCAGCTTCAGTTGCATGGAGGGACTTCAAAAAACTTTTTAAAATGATATTTAGGCTTACTACTCTCCTTCCGCATCAGGAGGTAACTCTTTTCCTTAGCTCCTGGATTCGCTCTTTACCCGTGCAAAATAAATAAACCTCAGCCCCCTTGCCCCAATCCATATTTACTCTCTTAGGACACTCCATAGCCTTTCAATGATATCTGCGTGGCACAGAAACCAATGACGACGCGACTAATTAAGAGAGGTTGTCAGTAATTTTCAAGAATCCGGCGACAAAAGCAAAAATTCAACTTCAGCTCCAAAAGACCCTTTTGGTGAACTGTTTTCACAAATAATATTCAAAAGTTCCAGAGAGTTTTTATTTTGGCAAAAAATACGAACGTTCGAAATCATACATTTTTCGCTTTTGAGATTTTTGCCATGAACGCGACCCCGGCCAGGCGGGTTACCTCACCTCACCTCACCTCAACAAACAGAATTCCAACCTAGAGTTGATTTGAAAATGTATCTAAACAGCTGGACTACACAAACATGCTATTTTAATTACGGTAACATTGGTAGCAATCTATAAAAGAAACCGAGCAAAACACCGCATGTATACACGAGTTTCATGCACAAGCGAGTATTTTCTTGCGACAACTACCTATTTCGAATATTTAATATGTGCGAGGATTTTATTTAGCTCACACTCACGTATTTACAACAACATTTATAGTTACATGTAATTTGCTCTAAAGTTATGCCAGTGGGATAGATTATAAATTAAAGAACAATATAAACTACGGGCCAATTTCAGCTAAAAACACGTCGACAGAGCTGGTAGCTTTGTAAACAGCGATTTGTTTATTTAGCACTCGAGAAAAATAAACTCAAAAACTTTACCTAAAACTGTGGTTTGTTCAATTATCAATAAAGGTAGGGTAATTTTTAAGTTAAACTGATATATTTAAATGAATCAAAACAGAAGTAGAGACCAAACACGTCGAGTTTTGTCCCAATAGCGTGTGATTTGCAATAGGAGTACAGCAGAGAAAATGACCGAACTCAGTGAAAATGCACGCTGTATATTTTGGTCTGGCGCGCTCGCTTTTCACGGGCCAAAAATAATATTTTTACATGATAAACACAAAGAATTGCTCGTTTAAAAGAGCTCTTTTATTTTATGTACATTTGTATACCCCCGATGTTATGGTCGTCTGAAATATGGTAAAATTCAGCCTACAAACGGAATACAAAACATACTGTACTTTACGCGGGTGGTTACAAACGAAAGAAAATTTAGTTGGAGATGAAATATAGTGGGAAAGCTATTCCAAGGGATGAAAAACAACTTATGAAAAAAATGAACCCAAGATAATTTTTCGTTGTCTTGTACGAGCGTTGTGAAAATGCACTGAAAGCCCGATAGAAATTATGCAAAATAGGTATGTTTTGGCCGATTTCGAACGTTCGTATTTCTTGCCAAAATAAAAACTCTCTGGAACTTTTGAATATTATTTTTGAAAACAGTTCACCAAAAGGGTCTTTTGGAGCAAATAAAAAAAAAATGAATTTTTGCTTCTGTCGCCGGATTCTTGAAAATTTCTGACAACCTCTCTTAATGACCTACATCATACATCATACATATTGGGATTCAAATCCAATATCTCAGCTCGCGTACTTACTAAATCTTGGTTTCAAATTTTAAATTTTATGCGTAGCAGAAGGGCCAGTTTAGAATTCACGATGGTAGGATCCAACTCCTACATCCCAACTAGTATATTTACCAATTTCCAGTTCCTAATTCTAATAGAAGTTGCATACCGAAAGATGGAAAAGACATTTGAATTTTAGTATAGAAAAATAAAAAAATTTCAACTGCATATATCTTTTGCTTTCTCATCAAAAAGAGACACTTTTCGATGAGAAAACTAAAGGTGTATGTATAAGCAATAAGTTTGCACTATTTAACTTGGATAACGGAAGTATATTATGGACTCTTAAATCTCAGCAGTTTTTAATATGCTTAGTTTTAAAAGCCCAGAATAGAATCAGGAACCTGGTTTTTACTAGCGCAGAATAGAACTTATATGCAGTGTATATCCTTTTTGTAGTGATTTGAAGTACAACCAAATAGAAGAGCTACCACCTGGAATCTTCACTTACAACACCGAGTTAACAGCATTGTGAGTAACACATTTATACGATCATATTTGAATACTTGATAAAGAGACGGTTTAACTGGTTAAAGAGACGCATTTTACCGACTAAGGTGAGATTTTTAACCAAATCCAGGATATATCCTTGATCAGTAAACTCGATACGACCTGTAGAAGAGCTATCACCTGAAGTCTCCCAAAACACAGGGATTATTAGTTATTTTTCATAAGAATATGAAAATTCTCCGTTATTCGTCCACTATATTCAAGGACAAGTATCCAGGCATATTGTTAAGTCAAACAGTTACATTCTGTTCGTTGTACTTTAATTGTAACTTCTGCAATAAGGGTCTAAAAGTGAAGAGTCCGTGAGGCCTACGCCATATCATGATGGGTTAGGGTTAGGGTGATAAGCTTAGGGATAGGGTTAGGGTGATATGGTTAGGATTAGGATCATGATACCACGATGTTTGCTTTTGCTTTTTTGTAAAATGTGTGCGATGTTGTAAGATTCACTTCTAGTTTCATTTTTTTTTTAAGATAGAAACTTTAACGAATCTAACCTATCGTGTAGGTGACTTATCCGCTCTACGTAGGAAATGGCGGCTCGAAATGTAGAACGTAGGCCTACGGGCCTATCGGCTGGCCTCTCCGCTGGCCACAAAGGGAATCAAATACAGCTGATTCTTGTTCACGTGGGGAATAAAAAGTAACAGAAACCGAGTTTCTTGTGCAGAAAGCGCATTGTAGAGTGAGCCAAATATATAGCAAGTCTCAAGGGGTGGATAAAGAAAGTAAAGAAATTAGTATGTTAATCAGTTGGGGTATGACATCATGGTATAGACAAAACTGTCTTTGGCCCGACATGATTAAGATACTAACTTCTTTCAAAGAACAAGAATCAGCTGTATTTGATTCCCTTCATGGCCGGTGGCACAGCCAGCCGAAAGGCCCGTAGGCCTACGTTCTATATTCCGAGCCGCCGTTTTCTACGGGGATCAGATAAGTCACCAACGCGATAGATTGGGTTCGTTAAAATTGCTATCCTAAAATTATGAAACTAGAAGTGGATCTTACAACATCGCACACATTTCACAAAACAACAAAAGCAAACATCATGGAATTATGATCCTAATCCTAACCATATCACCCTAACCCTATCCCTAAGCTTATCACCCTAACCCTAACCATATCACTTTAAACCTAACCCATCATGTATCGCGTAGGCCTCACGGACTCTTCACTTTTAGACCCTTATTGCAGAAGTTACAATTGAAGATGTTAGGGCCGAATGTACATTACACCCCGACAACATCTACCAAAGGCCAGAACTGTGGGACTTGATGGCGTGGCAGACTTTCAGATGGTGTTGCAGTACCCGTAGATGCCAAAAATGGAACGTAAAATTTCTTAATTAGACATAATCTTACAGAAAGGCAAATCGGTACAACTAAATGGATATTCAAATAGGCTTCCGCACCTTCGAAAAACTCGAATGATCACCTGGTAGTGAATTAACTGACTTTACAGCCTGTACCATAAGCGTCAGTGGGAGGCTTCAGTACTTAAATAATGAGAATACACGTCGTCGATCATAAAGGTGCGCATAAATCATGAGGAACGGCGTAATCTCCCTCAAACAACTGGTATCTGTCTTTTGCCAAAAACGGCAACGAACTAAAGAAAAAGTTGTTTCGCAAACTTTAAGACGTCATCTTAAAAGAGAAACAACCCATCCGTATGGGGAAATTTCCATATCTCCAAAAATGACTCCTTGTTGTGCGGCTTACGCATTCGAAACGAACGGCAGCAAAATAAATTACCCTTGTTAAGTACCTCACACTAAAGATACACTTTGGCGAAATGGTGATTCGCTCGCATGGGAAACTTTTACCCATTTTGCTTAAATACCCCGTCAAAAGATTTTTTTGCTGATATAACTGGGGTGGAAAAAAATCCTTGGACGACCATGAAGACTGACGAACGGCTTCACCTCGAGACGTCAGCTTTAGAAAATAGTCTTAGAAACGGTAACCAAGTAGTTACATTATCAACTCAGTTGATAAAATCAAACTTTCTTATTAAACCCCCCCTACCCCACCCCAGCACCACAGTTTCTTAAAGAACTTGCTCGTTTTATTTAAAAAAGCAAACAATCAAACACATCCCCACACACACACACAAAAACAAATGAACACAAAACTAGACAAAAACCCTTCGGACCGTAAAAATGGGGCAGGCAAGCTCGGTCCAAAGTCTCTTTCTGACAACAAAAATCCAGTAAAATGAAGGAAGATGGTTCGAACTCCTAAAGAGCGACCCGTAACTCAGTTGGAAAAGTGTATACCAACGGAAGAGTTAGATGATACTTAAGACGTTTGTGACGTGCGTTATATTTTGATGAACTAAATGCCAATTATTTATTCGACAAAGCTTCGTAAAGCGTTGAGAAAGAGGACAACTGAGTGTAATATGAAATTAGCGAGGATGTTGGGATTTATTAACTCAAGCCATGTAACGGCTTCGAGCTCCTTGAGAGGATCGGCAATAAGAGGCAACATTGCCCATTGTTGAAATGAAGAATCAAACTGAATCATTCGACGTTTGTTAAGAGATCTTAAAGTATGTTGCGTTTCGATAACCTTAATGGAAATTGTTGTATCGACCACAGATTCGCAAAGCATTGCAAAAAAGAGGACAAATGAGAACAGCATGACATTATCGATGTATAATTATCATCTGACTCAAACCCTGTACGCTTCGAGCTGTTTGAAGACGATTATTAACCTGGAGGCAACATTGCCGACTTGTGAAATATAGAAATAGACTGAATAATTTCGATCAGCTAAATGCAAACCATTTTATTGACCACAGACCCGAAAGAGGACAATCAGATTGTAATGTGACATTACTAATGATGTAATGATTCACTAACTCAAACACTGTAAGCTTTGAGCTGTTTGAAGGCAATCTTCTACTCAGAAGCAAAGAGGCACACTATCAAAATGAAGATTAAAAAGGATTCTTTAGACAGTTGTAAAGATATCTTGAAAATGTTGAAATTTCGCTGATTTTTTTCGTGACCACAGAAGATGCGTTGCGAAAGTGGACAACTAACTGTTATATGACTGTCATGGTCATGCTTCACTAACTCCGCCCGAGTAAACTTCGAGGGCAATTGAGAACAATATGATATTATCGATGTATAATTTTTAACTAACTCAAACTCGGCACGCTTCGAGCTGTTTGAAGACGGTCATCAACCCAAAAGGCAACATCTTGTAGTGATAAAACAAAGAATTAAACTGAGTCCTTTGAAGTTTGTTCAGACGTGTTGAAGAAGATGGCTTTTCAGTCAACTTAATGCAACCTATTTTATCGACCACATATTCGAAAGAGGACGATCGAGTATAATGTGACATAAGTTATAATATAACGAGTCACCAACTCAAACGCTGTAAGCTTCAAGCTGTTCGAAGACGATCAGCGACTCGGAAGCAAAGTTTCATACTGATAACATAAACAGTAACAAGGATTCTTTAGACGGTTGTTAAGATATCTTGAAAATGTTGACATTTCGCTGAGCCTAGTACGCATTGTATCAGCGACTACATGCAGACACGAAAGGTATGAAAAGCATTGCGAAAGAGGACAACTGAGTGTTGTATTATTTAGGCGCTAAGAAGTAGATGACATTTCCAAGGATGAACGAAATGCGAATCAACAGAAAGTTGCCAGCTAAACATTAGCAACAACTTGAATTATACTACAACGAGTTCTCGATTTAATAGGTCTCATTTTCCTAGAAGTTTTTAAAAAGCTTACTACTCAAGAAAGGAATACGCTTTCATTTGCACTAATCTAAAATTAAAAACTCAAGAAGGCACATTGGGCTCGATTAACTACGGATATCCTGTTGCATGACAAAAGGTGCTGTACTAGGCTCGTGTAATGCTATGTTGAAATAAACTTCTTGGTGTTTGGCTGATCAATATTCTTCGTGGTAGTTTGTGGCTCGCGTAGCCACGAAATTAGCTACTGGTTTGGCCAATCAGCTAGCGGTTTAGGAAAACAATACAGCTGTGGTCACAATAGGAATTCCCGTGAAATAAATTGCGTTGGATCGATAACTCCTCCAAGATCGTACTCTAGTGCGTCGGCTAACGAGCCATGTTCTCTTCTGTCAAATCAATTTCATTAGATCGCTTGCTTGAACGTTGAATGCGTTCTAAGTATTTCAAAACAAGGCTTGATCTGTTGGGAATGAACTTTTACACAACACAGAGACAAACAGCATTTATTTGTCTATTCCCCGCCAAAGTTACATTATGGCGCGAAATGAGTGAATTCCGAGTTGAGACATCGTATGCGAGATGGAAGCGAAAACTACATTCGTAACAATGTAATTTCTTCTTAGAATTTGGAAAAGTTGAATTTCTCAGCATGGAAACTGAATGGAGAATGGCAAATTTCGCGATTTAAAAGACGTTCAAGTCCGGTAAGTTACTTTCATTGGATTGTTATAACACATAAGATAATTTTTATTATGATAGCATTTGTATGTGGAATTTGTTAAACAGATTTGATTAATTCTCCTCGTAAATACAGTAGTAATTAGTTGGGTTAAATTCAGTAGCATGATTTGCTTCAACTTAGCATACATTCAGTGCAAAAATCAAAATTGTAACGCAATCGTTGCCTGTAGCAAAACAGGGCGGAAAAGTAAGATGATAAGTTTCTCGTGCGTCTACAGGTCAAGTCCTTGCTTGCCTTCTAATAAGTGTTACGGTGTCACGATTACTGTAATGTCATTATCACATTCTTGACAGGAAAGCTTGTCAAATCTTCTTGCTTTTAAGAACGTTTACGAGCATAAAAAGGTTGCGATATTTTTTTAATTTTTTATCACGCGGACACGATTATTTGCACGTTCACCGGAAATGAATTCACAGTCTTTACAAAGGATAATGGTCATTTGATAGCTTTCTTAGTATTCGGGCGCTGATAAAGAGCGCGGCAAAACCGTGGTGGCAATTTCTGTCTACGATTTCTGTCAACGATTTCTGTGGAATTGTAAGCAATCGGTTGCGTTTCCATTGCTTTGTTAACCACAGAGTATTCGATATATTTCTAAGGTGAAATACACTGAATGTAACTGATTTTTTTAACCGCAAAATTACAACAGTGACAAAACTTTACAAAAAGCTTCTACGCGTCTAGCGCTACAACCTCGAAGAAGAATAATTTAGTACAGATAGCATCCAATTTATGGTGAAACATTACTGCTCTTAAAGCAGAAATGCCCCATCTATTGTTGTCTGTTTTATTTGTTGTTGACAGAAATAAAACAGGCAAACCTTAATTTAGAAATGACCTGACCTATATTCTTCCATGTCATTGGTTTGTTGAGGAACTAAGTTGCTGAAGAGTAAGTTTCACATTACAAACCAAATCTGATTGGTGGACACAGTAACTTATATCCCAAAGAACTAATTAAAAATGTATTTGAGATCTGATTGGTTCATTCAGGAACTAAGATACCTAAAATTTCAAGTACACATTAAAATGGTGAAGTACACATTTAAATGGGGAGGTGTTTTAGATACTTGAAAAGTGACAACTGAATGAAATAGTTATTGGATACTGGGATCCAATATTAGACACTAGTATCCAATCTAAAACATCAGTACCCAATTTCAGATGCTAGCATCCAATTTTACAAACTAACATCCAGTTTTGAATACTTACATCCTGATTTTGGACACTGATGTCCCATTTTGGGCATGTGTCTTACTTTTAACACTAGGATCCAATTTTGGACACAAGTGTTGGATTTCAGACACTACTGCCCAATCTTAGAAACTACATGTATTTTCAGATTTTAGACACATTTCATGTCTGATTTTTAACACATGCTTTCAATTTTGGACAATGTCGGCTGATTTTGGACATGCTAGAGTCCAAATTTGGATCCTAGTGTCCCATAACAGTTGTCCTTTTTAAGTATCTAACCATTACATAACTCCTGACTTACTGAAATATTATTTCGTTCCTCTTTCTTCAAATAACAAGATATTATACTTACAAGATTAGATGGAATAACATTTGTTTCAAAAGGTGGCTTTATTCCAAAAGCTTCATTGATTTGCCTCATCCTGTCAGAACGGAAGTCAATAAAACAAAGGACATCTCCATCTGAAGAGAAATAAATAGCCAAAATAATTCATGATGGATATCATAAGCATTTAACTGATAAAAGTAACTAAGCTTTTTTAGTAAAAGATATTGCAGTAATACTTTAATGAGGAAAGCAATACTTTTTACTAGAAGATAAAAAAAATACAATTTGTTAATTAAAAGTTTGTACCATGTGATTTATAGCAAACTGTGTTCTTGCATCTTATGGTGAAAAAAATCAAATATGTACTGTCTATTAATACTCAGTTGCTTTCTCATCAGTTTTAAACACTCAACACAAACCTCTTATTCTTCCTTCAGGGTCCACAATAATGGGTTTCAGGAATTCATCTGTTTCACGCTTGTCTCCTTCTGCTTCATAGCGACCTTTGATAACCTTAAATGAAAAAAAAAAGCAAACTCAAACATAATATAAACAGAGACAATTTATAAACAGCAGGTGGAGGAATTGCATGCCTAATTGAAGGATCTTTGAGCCGGTCAGATACACCTTGCACAGTCTAATCAGTCAACTGTCTGTCTTTACCTCAATAACTTTATCTGGGGTAGTTTCTTCACCCTTTCCTTGCACCAAAGCTTCATAAGCAATCTGGATTCTCTCCCAACGCTTGTCTCTGTCCATTGCATAGTAACGGCCCACAACTGTGGCTAGTGAGCCATAATTGATGTCCTTCAGCTTCTTCAAGACTTGTTCCACATATGTCACTTAAAAAATGTTAAAGCAGGGATTTTGTTACTTCTTTCATTGATGGGTTTTACTCCCGAGATCTAATTGTTAATAGTCAATTCAAAGCTTCAACATTCCTCCCCCAACCCAGTATTTGAGTATTTGAAGATTGGTTTGTTCTAATTCCTATCCCTGCTGGGAGCAAAATTGTGTTTGAATGCCCATACCCAAGTGTTGGATTAAATGGTCAGTTTTCTTCTTTAATTTTAGAGGCAAAATCAGTGACTCTGACTTTCTACTCATTGACCAGGCTTTCAAAAACGAGACCTTGCAGACCTGAATGAACTCTTTACCTTTAAACATCTCCATATTTAAAGATACACTTGTATTCTTCTGAAAAGACATGACACTTTAGGTTCAAATTCCCCACCCCAGGCACAGATAATGGTCAAAACATCCATGGGTTGCCCAGAAAAGGAGAGAGCGGGATGGGGTGGGGATGTTGAAGCCTCAAATTGATTGGCACTTAATTTATGACACTAGTTATTATCATTATTATTACAATTAATTACTATTGGATAGTGTGGTGGTGAAGTAGCTTCCTTCAATATATTTTATACCTCCACTGGTTGGAGATGTGTCTCTTCCATCAGCAAAAAACTGTACATAACACTTGGGAACACCAAGCTCCTTAGCTGCATCAATCATTGACTCTAAATGATTGATGTGGGCGTGGACACCACCATCACTGACCTGTAGAAAAAAAAATTGTCCATAATGTATACTTTCACATCAAGTGTGCAAGTACAGTCCCACCTCTATCTTCTGGGTTTGTGCAGACTGGGCTGAACAGTCTGGATAATTGAAATTATGATCCATCAAATCTTTTTGCTCAATTATGCAACTGGTCTAAATGCAACACGTGCCTGAATATCCCCCAGCTAAAACTAGGTGATATCCAAGAATATCAGCCAAATGAAATTCCCCAATGTTCAAACCTTGAATCCATCATGATACAATGTAAGCCTTCAAATTATTTAATTAGATAAGGGAGTGTTTGTGGTTGTTGCAGAAGAAGGAAGATATTGTTTTTTTCATAAAGTTTGTACCTGCAGAGAACACTCCAAAGAACACTTCCCCTGCTTACGGTAAGTTGTTTGAAAACATTTTTCATGTGCATGGCAAAATATTAGAAGGATAATAAACACAATACCTCCTTACTGAGCCTAAAATAAAACCAATATTATTTAATCAATATTATCCAAGAATTAAAGGACATTTTCACATCATTGTGCATCCTACAAAAATTTCCCAAAGTACCTACAAAAAACCTTTAATTTATGACGACCAACATTTTACAACCTAAAATGCTGACCTAAATCAGTTTGTTTCAAGCTGCTACTAACAGTGTATGTACATTGCTAATTTTAGCATTCACTGAAGTTGTATTAATTTAATGGAGTAGAATCAACACTGATTCAGTACACTGCTTTGTTTGATGGTAAAAAGTTGTTAAGGATCTCAGATCTGACTAATTAATTCATATTGAATTCATAAAAAATGGGACCAGAGAAGTGAGTCCAAATAATCAAAAATCTGTGTACAGTGTAATTGATGTTCAGATGTTTGATGATTGACTACTTTCAATTTGGTTGATCTTAGCAGTATAAAGGGCATTGTCGTCTCTGAACCTGAACCATTACCGATTGTTATGTCACGTTAACTGTTCGTTTTTTACACAATTTTTCTTTTTTCTTAACCTGTCGGTAACCTGTTGGTTAGCTGTTGGTAGACTGTTGGTCAACTGTCGGCCGACAGGTTTTTTGGGGAGCTCTTCTTCACAATTACCCATGAATGTATGTTCCCACTCAACAATGAATTTGCACTGGTAGAGCATCTGACGGCGAAATCCAAAGGCCCAGGTTTTGTTTCCTTTAGCAGGGCTCACATCTTTTCCTTATCTCACTCTCTTGAAAAATGAATGACCTCTTTAGTCGAGTTAAATATTTGTCCTGTGAGATCTTAAGATCAAGATTACTTCACTTGATTAATAACTTAACCCTTTAACTCCTATGAGTGATCAAGACAGAATTTCTCTTTACAATATCGAAACAATATCAAGCAGAAAAGTTATGAGAGTAAAGGAAAATATTAATTAGGGGATTATATGTTGATCCAATATCAAATTCTCCAAACTAACATTGCAGCAAAAAATTATGGCAGACAGTAAGGAGAATTACTATTAAAATCTTGGGAGTTAAAGAGTTAATTGTTGATTATTAGTATATAGTTCAGACATATGAAAATGATCTTACTAAGACATGGTTACTCACCAAACCCAATAAATGAAACCTTCCATTAGAAGCCTTAGCTTTTTCTGCTGCTTCAGCAAAAACTTTGTTTGTTGAAAACTCCTTATTGTCAGAGGTCATGTTAATTCTAACAATATCCTACCAGAAAAAAAGGACAAGTAATAATGTAAGGCATGAGTGATTAAGAGTAGCCATAATTTTAATTACAAATGTTAAATAAACAAATTTTATAAGTGTACAGATTGATATGGACCCTTACTATGTCACTGGCTTAAACATACCCAATCTCCATGGACTTATTAACAAGGACCATCTCCTTTCTACAATGATGTTTTTAGACAGATTATTAAAGGATGTGTCTACAGAACACTTTGAATCTCCATCCAAATCACTGTGCTTCAAAACCTTAACTGGCTGTGGGTAGTTTGATTGAGTGTTATTTCATGATCCAATTTTTTTGCAGCTCATAAATCTGAATCAAATTCATTTGGCAGTTTTTTTAACAATTAAGGTTCCTAAAACAGTGTCTTGTCATTGCCTAGGAGAATAACCTGAATCAGATATTTAACTTTCATGCATCATACATGATTATAATTATAATGAGCTCAGAGTTATTTTTGTATTTTGATTGGCTCCTAATTTTGATCCAATGGAAGACAGACATATAGATGACACCTTCATTAAAAACTTTATGCTCCTTTTTAATCACACATACAAGAGTGTGATAAGAACATCAGTGACACACTCAGCTGTGCCTTAAGTGCCCCTCTTTTGTTGTAACCCTATTTGGCATCATCTGCAATTGATTAAACAATTATTGGAAGAGGTTGTGCATAATATCATGAAGTATCAATGCCAAGGTATGAGTTATCTACCAAAGCAGAAGGCTGAGGCAGATAACGCAGACATGAAGTTTGATAAAAACTCGGTGAATCAAATATTTTTTTCTATTGTAAATTTGCTAAACAATCTGCAGAAGTCAGGCACTTCTCTCTGAGTTCAAAACATTTTGAGAATACTACATGTGCATGGATGAAGGGCTTGGAAACTAGCCAAACTTTGAACTTGACATGGTAACCCAATATCTGCTACAGATATCAATCACACATGCTATTGACTGCATGCTCTCAACCAATCAGAATTTCCATAGTAAGTCTAATGTGTTATAACATTGAATAAACACATGGCAACATGGGTCTATTTTTTTAGGGATCATCTCTCACCCCATTCCCCCTCCTTCCCTAAACTCTGCTACTGATTATAAAGAATCACTGGTTGAAAAGGTCATAGACAGGCCTACACAGACTCCCCTGTGTGGTTTTACGTTTGCGACACAAAAGCCTTTAATTTAAGCTTCGCTCTGATGAGTATGTCTTTTAGCGATTTACCTCTTTTGTATGATATAATCGGAGACGTTTTGTAAATTGTTTTCAGCAGTGGCTGATTTTGGATGAGGTTCCATTCTTGCATCAGTATTTGTTTTAAATTTTTAACCCCTGGGTGGTATGCTGTCACAAAAGGCAATATTTTGCCTGTAGTTTTTTTGGTTTGTTTTTTAAGTGTCGACTGCCTTGCGGCAAACGAGACCTCAGTTAACATTTTTTCAATTAGGCTTTTTGGGTAACCACGTGCTTCAAGTCGTGTTTTGAAGGTAATGGGACTCAGTAGAATCCAATTTGGTGTGTAATCTGAGTGATTAACAAAATGGGATGACCACCAAACAGGAGTCCAACATGTTCATTATGAGTACAATTACAGATAATATTGGGCAACACAAAGTCCTATTGCCAATTCATCAAAACTGTGACAAAATTTGAAAACCAAACTAGCCATTCATTGTAACTCTGTAAGATACAGTTGATTCTACAAAATGCATCATAACAGCAGTGCACACACATGATACCTACGATCCAATTAGATAGCCATGACACTTGCACTGTCTAATTACAAGCATGATGCATATGCTGTCCAATTAGTACTCAAATCTGACTGGTCATAACCAATCATGTTTGAGAATCTTATTATAGCTTTGATTATACGAATAATCAAGATATGATGGCATAGTTTCCTATATTTCACACCTGGTACAAAACTCTTCCAGCTCCAATATTCAGATGTCCTACTTCACTGTTACCCATAAGTCCTGCAGGTAAGCCAACTGACAAACCAGAAGCATCTAGGGTGGTGTAAGCATTGTTTTGTCCAGTGCAAAATGCATCCATGACTGGTACCGTAGCATTAGCAATGGCATTTCCTGTATGAAGGCAGGTAAGTGAATGAGATTGCTTCACACTCTGACATTATTTAAGTTTTAGCATCACTGATTTATTTCCTTTTTCCACTTGGTTGTTTACTGAGTACAGTTATTTATCTCTGAAAAAATAGAACCTACAAACAACATCAAATTTGAGTGTAGGATATTGATAAGATACAGCACCCAAAGGCTTAGATATGACTGGGGTATAAATTTTCAAACATGTATTATTAATTTTAACCCTTTAATGTCCATGAGTGACCAAAACAGAATTTCTCCCTACAATGTAAATACAATATCAAGCAGATAAGTGATGAGAATAAAGAAAAACATCAATTAGGGGATTATAAGTTGATCCAATCTCAAATTCTCCAAACTAACATCACAAGTACTGTATGACAGACTAAAAGGAGAATTACCATTTAGATCTTGGGAGTTAAAGGGTTAAAAAATGTAAAAATCATGGCAAAACCAAGTTTAAATCTATAAATCTATGTAAAAATCATTCTCTGGTTCACATTTTCAGAAATGTTACACTTTTGGTCTCCAGTCTTCAACCCTTCAGGTTTAAGAATGGAAGCCAAAAGTTTTCATGTTGCTAAACATTTTGACATTTTCAAACACTGAACGCTGAATTCTTACCAAACATTCGTTACTAATACACTCGAGATGTCACGCAACAACGAGTCTGGATTCGGAGAACTACTGTGCGCACAAAATGCTTCGGTTCGCAATCTATGGGAATTTGATTGTCTGTAAACGTTTTACTACACACATTAAACATTAGCAAGTTATGTAAAAATCAGAAACATGGCGATATTCAAATATTGACATAAAAATAGATTAATGAGAGTCAGAGCGTGACGTGACAATTCTGTCAAGTTCGCACACTAAAAAATTACATAAATTTTTCAAGACCATGTTTATGTTCATGAACAAAAGCAACATATTTCTTAAATAAACATTTCTCAGTATCAACATCGCCGGATCAATGAAAGTGAAGACATATGTTCCAAACATGTACAGTACATACAGAATTTATCAATCGATCGCACTACAAATTGCTGAAATGAAGTCCACAAAAAGATATGTTTTGCCGACATGAAAAAAGCTGGTACCTTCTTTGTTTTCAGAGATGCCCCAGCCGTCGATAACAATCAAGCAGACATTCTTTTGAACTTGAACCATAATGAATTAAAGTTCCTCCACGAGAGAATCCTACAACTACATAAGCAGGTCAGAAGTCCGACACCAGCCGGTACCTGCTCACGGTGCATCGTGGGAAAGAACACGCGCGCTCAGAGTTCTGGGAGATTCAGACCCTTCCCTTCTTGAGGCCGTTAAAGTAGTGCACTCGTTAGCATTTATCGCATGCTCGTTGAGATACAAGCTGCAATTTCTTTATATATTATTGCACATTTTGTTACCACACAAGTGACCTCTTTCCCACAGGCAGGTTTGTTATCATAGATTAAATGTGCCCCTACCCTATGAGCCCTGCCTTGCACTAATCGGAAAAGGAAATTTAAACCATTTAAGACAATTATTATTGTGCGATTTTGACGGTAATCAGGTAAAAAAGTGGCTTTTACCATGACAATTGACCGCTTAACACATGATGAATGTGAGATTCAGAGCGAACAGAACGTGTGCGATGCTTAGAATATCATGTGAAGCACATGTGATTTCGGCCAAAGGTGGAAATCAGCTGACTAGCTCGCTATGTCTGAAGAAAACAATACAGAACATGTTTTTAACAAAGAAATTACCCAGAGAAATTTAAACGTAAAGAGTAGATGTTGTGGATCGTTCTATATACTGTAGACAGAGCAATTGACTGGCTTCGCAGTGGACAACGAAGATGGCTGTATCTTCTGTGTCCATTGTCTATAATGCAGATAATAAATAATAAATAATAATAATAATAAACTTTATTTACGTGTCAAATAAGATAGCAGTTTCCCACTAAATAAGGACACCTAAACTAGACTAATCTAATCTATATAAAACTATGCATTAAAAATTTATTGGAATATGATAAAAGAGCTCTTCCCATATAAAACTACCCTACCCCGAAATAGTAGACCCCATGTTTATAATACCCTACCCTGTATAATAAGATAATAACCTTAATATAATGAGATGATAAGATAATAATAATCACAACAATATGATCTTGATAATATTTAAAATATTTAAGATTTACATAAAATACAGTTCTTACAATTATTCAAAGAGATTAAACTTTGTATATCTACTTTATGTAAAGCGTTTTTAAATTCTTGCAGCGTTCTTAGTGCTCTTGTTTTTCCATCTAACTTAGACCAGATTACTGGACCTAAGTACCTAAGAGAGTGCTTACCATAGCGCGTAGTACTAACTCTAGGGATAATGAAATCATTGTTTCTTAAATTATATTTGTTGTTGTTAATAACAAACAGGTTCTTGATATTATTAGGGCACAGATCATTTTTAACTTTAAACATTAACACAGCTATGTCATGTAATCGCCTATTACGTAAGGTTTTTAAATTAGCCCTCTTAAGGAGGTCGCTATATGATGATATGCTATCACAATAAACAGCTCTAAGGGCCCGTTCTTGTACCCTCTCTAATTTTCTAGAATCACTAGCTTTGCAACAATTCCATACAATACTACAGTAAGTTAAATAAGGCAGAATAGCAGCCTTAAAAAGTTGTAATTTAGCCTTGGCTAAAAGCAAGCAGATAACTGTATCTCATCACCGTGGACAGTGTCGACCACTGTCGATAGCTGCATCTACCATAGACAACGTAGACAGTTGTAACTTCTGGACACAATATTAGTTAAGTGTTAGAATGTGCTCATAGACGAGTTAATATACATGAAATAAAAAATACGTGTTTGACGAGGCATGAGGTCAAGATGGCTAGATATTGGCCGAAATTTTTTGGTTTGCGTTTACGAATAAAAGAACGAGGCTACTATCCAGCTATCTTGACCGGAAAAGCTTGGTCAACAGAGGATTTTACTTTGTAGCGAATATATTTCGCTTTAACACGAATCAAGAATATTAGAGCGAAGAAAGAAAGCCAACTGTAATTAGAGCACCGAATAAACTCCTGAGAATTGTTTATGCTTTCTCTGTTTTGACTTCCTTCTACCGCTTTTTACACTCCAACGCGGCATTGTCCAAAAACTATGAACTACTTAAGTCTGCTAAACATAATTTTTTTTCTTGCGTGGAATCAAAGCGGGCAATCCCGAGCGGGCAAGATGGGGCCATCTGGCTCGTTCGGGTACCCAATGAGAACACAGGATTCGCTTTATTATGCCCACTGGCGCTACTAACTATCTAATAAGTGATATGCTGTTCTCCTCTGAGGTATGTACCAACAAGCCTGTTCCCAGGCTACAACTGATCTTACACTGATTTCACTGCGATGAGTGTGAAAACAGTATCAAAAAGGAAAACTATACCAAATCACAAGACGTAAATTAAATTCATTGATATACGTACTTGGCGAATCTGATGGGATAGAGGCATGAATTGTTTAGCAAGGTTTCTTAGGAGGGCTGCAAATCAAATTTACTTTCTCCGTAAGGACAAAACATTAGTAATAATTTGAGTCAGTTATTGAGGTCGCCATGAGACCAGTTCTAATCAGGTAAATCTCACCAGACCGTTAATTCGTCCGAATTACGATTGCGTGGGAATTCTAATGACAACACCAGGCCTACGGTTTATTTATAAGAATTCCCTAAGAGGTTATTAGATTAATTTACGTACACAATGAATTAGGACGAAATGTTATGGTGATATTTTGATTGCGCTCATTGAGGGTTACCATAAGAACACTTTCACGGTTGTTATCATCGAATTGCAAGGTCGTGAGGCGAGTCTTGATTCACGAGCCTTGATTCAGAGCATATTAAAACATCAAACCGTAACAATATGAGCATATTTGTAAATCAAGAGAAGAAGCTGGTACATCTCTGTTTTAAAAGAATTAAGCACTAGTTGCGCGTCAACGGGAAAAGCATAAAAATATACTGGTGAATATTGAAGAAAACAGGAAGAGATCTCAAGGGTTCGTCTATGTTTCGAGACTGTTAAAGAAAAATGGCAACGAGAAGAGTAGTTTTCCTGCACGCGCCTGATAAACCTCTGCACTTTTCTACGCGGCTTTTCCTGAGGTCTGCTTTTTTCGTGAAGTTAAACACGTCGAGCCACTCGCAAAATTGCTGTTGGGAATATATATTTTTTCTCGACTCAGAAAATTGCTTCTAAGTAAGGAGGCAGCCTCCCACTTTCACAATCTCCAACATGGCCAGAGTAGGATTCTGACAAAAACAGATCGAAGATTGGTATTGATTAAAATCTTGATATCGATTTGATAAAATCCTTACGAAATGCTTAAGATACGTAAGCCATCTTGTCATGTCTCTTTTACGTTCTGGTGGCAGCCGTTGTTTGGAGTTCTTCTTTGCTCTCGTTCCTACGCAACTGAAAACTTTTAATGCCGGCTCGAAATTGTCTGTTGATACCACTGTAAATAAGAGGGTTGAAGAGCGAATTACATTATCGAAGAAAGAGAATAACATGATTAATAACTGTAAATGTCTCTGTTACCTGTAAAGACATGTACGTGTACACAAGATAAAAAACAAACAGCGGGGACTGACTATGATGGCCAAAGTCTTTGCTCCTTTAAGTTCCCACTTCAACCTTCGTTTGGAGTGTCCCGATCCTACAGGATCACATTGCGTCGATTGAGAGTTAATTCTTCGCGCGTGCGAACGAGCAACGGTGAATATGTTCCAGTAAACAAACGTCATCACACAAACTGGGTTGACGAAACTCGCTATCGCGATAAAGGTTACACCCATTTAATAAAAAATACTGCTGCAGATTTTTATTGTTGTTGGAATTTTTGACCAAAAATAGTAAGGCAGTGCATGAGACAATCGCTGCTGGCGATGGCAACCATTTCGGGGACAGGATTATTGATTAAAGCACATCAACATTAAACTTCGACCAGCATGATTTCTATCTTAGAAGTTGCTTGTGTAAGCCTTCAGCAAACTACCAGTGACAATATTAATGAAAATATAGAGTAATAATAACAATGACAATAATATTAACAATTCATAATGATATCAAGATGTTCCACTTCAAACAAATAGAAGGATTTAAAATTAAAAAAATATGAGAAATCAAAGACTTCACAATGATAACTAAATTATACTTAAATTTATTAAAACAGCTTTGGTCTTAAACAGGATCTGCTTGGAAGGTGGACATATCTTTTTTAGTGTCTTTATTATTGTTATTATTATTACTGCTTTTTAAATAAAACGCACATATCAGTGATTC
Organism: Pocillopora verrucosa; assembly: GCF_036669915.1. Taxonomy (NCBI): domain Eukaryota; kingdom Metazoa; phylum Cnidaria; class Anthozoa; order Scleractinia; family Pocilloporidae; genus Pocillopora; species Pocillopora verrucosa. The sequence goes on from NC_089312.1 coordinate 5,532,433, forward strand.
TTCAGAACTAGGATGAAAATTATAAAGTAAGAAATCCTCGTGTTTTAATTCATTATAAAAAGACAGTGGTCTCTCTTTCCTTAAAGTTCGTGAATAACATAATCAACTGATATGTAGCTTTTATTGAAAAATCATCTTTACAAACTTTGCAAAGTTTGGTAAGGTCACAAATACTAGCGGCATAAACAGAAAGGCTAAGAAACATTTTTGAAAGAACGATCGCATCAAAAGATTGACTATTTACTTTTAGGAGAATCCTATTTGCGCAGGCTTTTGACTATGATGAAAATATTTTGGCTTCATAGAACTTCACCTTGATATATAAAATAAACTTGCAATTAATTTCTTGTGTAACTCCTTACAAATGGAGGCTACCATACTGTTTGATGTTACATCATAGGAAGGAAAGGTGCTAGTAATTGATTAAACTCAATTTCTTATATAGGAGCGATCAATTCCCTTATAGGTTAATATAAATTCAGTGATACTTTTCCCATAAAACTCTTGCCTTTATTTGGTGGAATTATGTTAATCCAGCTAGATTTGTTGCCAATTTCTTGCAGCTGAGTTGTCTCTTGAAGTTAAGCACGACTAGGGAGGGCTGTGATATCTGGACAAATCGTTGGATTGGACGTGTCTACGGACAGTTTTATCCTAGTTTTAGGACCCATGTATGATAATTCAACGGCTTCTGTTCTCATTCTAGCACTTCCCATGTATCTGTTAGTCTAGGTAGGCGAAATAAATTAAACATTCAATCACTTTTCCCCATCGTAAACTTTCTGACGGTGATGACAAAACATGCATCTTTGTATAATATTTCTCTTTTGTGATGTTCAGCCCTTCCATAAATCTTCCAAGAGGCGAAGATATGTTGTTTAGAGGGAACACAAGATTGAAATATACTGAAAAGTGCGTTCCGAAGCATTTGCATTTATTTCGCCGAGGGCCGGATTTATTTGAACTATTTTGAAGCACTGGCTTTTGTGTCTTTTCTGTGTACGCTCCAGTTGACCTTTTGCCTTGAAATGTTCATAGAAATGCAAAACTGGCTGAAGGCATAATTGCAGACGTTATGGGACGGATGTTTGAGGACGTTGTCCATAACGACTTGAGGTTAATAGAAAACCGTGGCTTTCATAAGAATTTCATTTTAAGATAATGATCTGAAAAAGCTGTATGCAGCCGGCTTTCTTTATATGACTTCATCGCTGTTATAGGGCATTCGATCTGAATCGAAGTGAGGGAGCAGCGGAAATATATTTCAGGTATTTACTTCTTTTTGATACTTAAAAGGTCGATACACGAAAAGATATGATCAGACGTCAGTGAAATTTGACAGCAAAAGAACCCAGTTAAGGGCGGATCTTTCGACTTTATGAAAAAAAAAACTTGTATTTTGCAACCTCAATATGTAAACATTGCAATTATGAATAACTACATAAGTCTTCTTAAAGAGCCGATGAAAAATTCATGGTAACTCAGGTCTGACATCAAATACTGCGCAACCTTAAAAAGGGAAAAATAGAAATTTTTCCATTGATTCCTGATATTTTCCATATTACTTGTTAATATTTATTTAGACATTCTCCGCTGCGTTTATAACAATAACAACATTTTCGCGTTTTTATATCCGGTGAACTGTTTACCGCGACACGTTCTTTCTGGCTCATACACAGCAGCGGAAATAAAAGAAAGAAAAACTGAAGAAAAAAACCTCCTTAAGAATTACGTCATTGGGGAAAATGAATTTATTTACAACCCTTCTTTTCTGGCATAAGGATAATTTCATAATATTATAATCATTCAAATTGTTCTTATTTGTCAAATGTGTAGTATGTGGCTCAGAGAAGTTCCAGTGAGATTCTAAGAACATACAAGGGGATTTTACCAGATAAATTAAATACATTCCCGATCATTTTACTTTATTTGATTATATTATTTAAACTCAACTCAATCTTCAAACTTCTCATCAGCCAATTGCTGAAAACAAGAAGATGGTGTCCAGAAGGACTTTCTGGGGTTTCATTATTGCTTTCTGTAAGCACTGTTGTCTTTATTTCATAGAGTGTCAATTAAAGCGACTGAAATGTTTTTATTTAAACCTATTTCAAAGGATCGGAAATTGCTACGTTTAGACTTAAAGTATGCGTTCTTATAAGAATACCTCACGTTTTCCTCAAATATTCTGGCCCGAAAAAGGTCAACTCGGGAGAAAGCAAGCGACATGCGCACGGGAGAGACATGTTGTGGAGAAATCTTACTAAGGGACATTACGAAAATAGAGTTACTGCTCCCTGAGAAATTATGAGACAACACAGCGCCGAAGTTGATTTTCACCTCTCATTCGAGTCTGATCGCTGGTTTACGTGCGCTGCAGACCATGTTCGTGACGTAATTTATCCAGTGCATATGGTCGACAAAACAAAATACGTTATTGCTTTTCTTCGTTCAATTTTCAAATACCATGTACTACGTCACAATCATCTCTAAAATTATATATATATATTAAAAAAAAGGAAACAGAAAAAACCAACCTCATGAACGGTGTTCAGAATCTTTTCACTTTTCGTCGTTCGGCACCGAATGCACGCTCGCTTAATTAGGTCATTTACATTTCCTATGGCAAAAACCTGTCCAAAAGACGCTTAATTGGAAAATTTCAGCCAACAAATTTTGATAGCAAACCGGACACCGAAAAGAAATATGAAATATGTATTTAAGGGAAAGAAATTTCTTAATAGCGATGAGAATTTATCGTGGTTTATTTCAATCGACCTGCGATATCTTCTTCCCACCAATTTTTGTTTTCGTTAGTTGCGTGATGCATGATGCTGAAATCGGCATATTTAATTTGAGTGCTTAAAATTCAAAACAAGGAAGTTAATGACGTCAATGCCGTCTAGATATCTCTGAATATCTACGGATCATGTTAGGTTTCAAAGCATCAGCGAGTAGTCCGCTTAAGTTACGAACACTATTCACCCTTGGCCAATTCCAAAATCGCTATAAGATGTAACTAGTTATAGTTCTCACTAGAGCTGCCCCCGCCCTACAGTACCATTTTCTATTGTTTTTTTTTTAGTTGGGCTTGTTGTTTACAGTTGTTTAATTTTTCTGTTATGTTGTTACGGAATTGCGGCTCAGTACTTTGGTTTTAATAATTTTGGATCTCAAAATACTACAAGTGTACAAAATGTAGTTTTGGGAAGTGCTTGGGATGTTTTTTTTTGCTGTGTGGTTCAACTTTGGATTTGTTTGTTCTTCACGATCAAGAAGAAGCAGAATGCAGGTGAGTTTTGACATTGGAATGTTATAGGTGGCAGACTTGCCTCTGACAAATCCAGAAATTGCCGAGTCTTTCGGCTTTGTGCAATAAGCTTGATTTGCGGCTGACAAATCGGAGTTAACTGAGTCTTTCGGTCAAAATGCTAAACTTACACCGTCTTCTGAGCATCGGTGAAATTATTTCTGTATTAACTTCTGTATAACACAAATGAAACTCTATAACTCTGAGAATAATCCAACATCAAGGCAAACGAGTTAGAAGCTCAACTTTTTCATGTATTTGATATCTGGTTATACTTTAATTATGCTGCAAGTTCTTTGCTTTAAGTTCTCACGTTAGCTGACTGAGCTGTGGACCCTCCGCCGCCTTCGATCGAGACTTCACACAACTGTTTCTCTTTTGACGGATTTTGATCACCTTTTAAACTCAAAACTACCTTTAATTGTTAGAAAGATGCTATACACACTTACCGTTGGACTTGGAAACGCTTCTCGACGCTTTTCAGGGACGCTTAACTCGAAATCTCGACAAGGACAAAGCTTGTATCAAAGACGCCGATCCCAATAGTACTCGCGCGCGTTTTTACTGGCCGCCCATGACCATTTGCGGGAAAAAAGTTGATACCTTGCGGCCGTGCAAGCGATCAAATCGAGATTTTTTCTGGTTACGATCTACCGAAAATACCTAGATTTTCTCTTCTCCAGTCTTCCTCTATATTACGCGGGGAGTCCTAAGGTGCCTCCTCGGGTTTTTGGCCCTCTGGGGCCAAAAACCCTGCGGGGGCAATAATCTCGGAATGTTGACCGTAAACTTGGTCAAAGCCATTTGAAATTCTTTTTCAACCACAGAAAATTCGGAAATTTCGAAACTTGCAAATCTTGATTTGTTATTTGAGCATGCACTGGCTTCTGATAAGTGGAGAACAAAGAGAGGCAATGTTAACATGGTCAGCGGTCTATTTGAGAGAGGAGCTTTGCTTCCTTTCTCGAAGAGCGGTTGGTTATCGACCTAAGCAGAGCCGTCTGTCAAAGAGACCAAACATCATATCAGCTATTGGCAATTCAAAAAGTAAAGGAGGCGTATTTCATCACTCAAAAATCGGAGAGAAATTAAAAAAATGCAGGCTCTCTGTTATTGAATTCTCACCGGTCTAAATCACACACGTCCAGTGAAATGAGGTGAACGCTAAGCAGTCGAAAGAGTTTCAGTTGAGAAAGACTTCATGCCGAATGAGGTCTATATTAGATTAAAATCATGTATACACGGAAAGGGTTAAGTCTAAAGCTTCCTTTATCCTTTTTAATGTGTGATACTGTTGATACAGTTTCATCTGTTGTTCCCCTTTTGCTCAGAACTATGTGATGTCTCTTCCATATAGTTTTCATATAACCAGTCTCCGCGCTGTCTAATAGCCTAATAGCCTCCGCGCTGTCTAATAATAATGTCTATAGCTTTTAATACAAATGTCATTTCAAGTTTTGCGTTTTATAAACGTCTTTGAAAACAAGCTTCCATTCGAAATGCTCTGTTTCAATCGCTTTGGTGAAGTGTACTCCCATTTTCTTTTGATTTTACAAGCAGTTGCATTAATAGTGGAAGTACGCCCTCAGAGAGTTGTCCCATCGTTTCACGTAACTCAACTCTTGCAAGCTCCAAAAGGACATTATGTGGAACTGAGTTTCACCTTGAAGACTTCAAATCCAACACCATGCATTGATGACATGTACCTTGAGGTTCGCGATGGATACAACGAGTCTTCCAGTATTCTTGGTGTCTTTTGTGGGAGAAAAATTTCTGGTGTTGTGCGATCCAGTGGACAGAGCTTGTGGTTGAGAAAATCAGATACATCCAATTACCGTTTCAGCGGTTCGTACAGTAACAAAACAGCTAATGCAACAGGCAAGTATTTACTAACTGAATTTTTTTAACCCACTGAAAGACACAATGTGCAATTTGGGAGTTTTACACTTCCGATGAAAGAAAAATGGTTATAGCTGGTGCTTCTTGTACTCAACTGCTTTTGTAATTGCGAAGAATTATTATTTTTTATTTTTTTCCAGTCAAACCCAACCTTGATAAAGTGGCCGAGACTCAGTTCGTTCTTCTCAATCATTCCTCATCTCTTTGGTGTCCAGCACAAGGAGCACCGGCACCAGTCATTGTTTGGAGAAAGAACGGCACTGTGGTACAGAACAGTACAAGTGTACAGTATAAGCTGAACATCACTGGAGAAAACAATGACGATTACAGTTGTGAGGTGAACACACACGAAGTTTTTGACAAGAAACGAATCCGTCTTGTCATCGAGAGTGAGTCTTAGTCACAAAAATGTGATTCTTAACCTAATAAGGCTAGGAGGGAAATATATCGCAAATTGCAGAGTTTCTATACATTGGTAGTAAATTAACAAATCCTAAGGCTTTTTAACCTGTCTTCGCACCTAAGAGGCTGACACAATAGTTTTGTTGATCCAGCATAAAATTCTCTTGCCTTACACTGGATTGTTATTGACTGTTACAGGGTAATCTATTATTATCAACTGAGTTGATGGCGTAAAGTGGCCACGGTGAAGAGTTTGAAAGCTAACTTTTCGAGCTTTAGCCCTTCGTCAGAGCGATAGACGCAGCACCACAGATTCTCTTGGAACCTACCCGCTTTAGTGTTGAGTGTTCATGAGGAACTTTGAGGCTTTTTCAGAGGGCTCAAATGCTCTCTTGCAGCATTTCCGACAAAATAGACAAACAGGTATTCACTAACTTACATCAAACGATACAAAGATACGACATATCTTTTTTTTTTTTTTCTAGGGTGTCCAGATCCCTGCCAGTGTACCACGGCAGTTGGAATTATGCGCGCCGTTACCCGCGTTGAATGTAAGGGAAAACATTTACAGTCCGTTCCACGTCACTTACCCTGTTCTACAGAGAAATTGTAAGTATATCAGTTCTTCTTTTTTTGGAAGGGTTGGGGGGGGGGGTTGGGGGGCGAGAGGAAAGGTATACTCAAACTTGAAACGTTCGACATTAATCAAGGATACTGATCCCCCATTCAGGGATTTGGATGACAACCAGATAGAGGAGCTCCCACCTGGAGTCTTCGATAACAACACCGAGTTGGCCATCTTGTGAGTAGACAATATCTATGCTTATGTCGATAATGACGCGCGATGAGTTACGTATTGCTAAATGTCTGACGCTTGGTGGGTGTAGTCAGTTATGAGCCATGGCAATAAAACAGGGTGGATTGGTTTGTTGATTGGCAGTGTTGAATAGATGGAGGTAACCAAAACAAGGCTATCACAGGATGTTGGTGGTCTAGATGCAACAATTTCATTTGCTATCTCTATGCAGTTTTGTTTGTTTGTTTGTTTGTTTTTGTATTCGTCCTATTTGCATACGCTAGATATCCTGTTCGGCCATTGTCATAAAACGAGGCAGGGAGAATACGGAAGGTGATGCTCCTCGCAGATTTTCTCGCTTTAGCTGTATAGCGTCGCCCACCCCTCCCGCCTCTTTCGTCTCTTTACTAACACAGCAGGGATAATCTCTTGTGTGGTGGCTAAACAAAGTTTCAACTCCTCCAGATGGCTACGCAAGAACAAGATCAGGAAGTTACGAGATGACCTATTTTCTCAGTTGGTCAAGTTGCGAAGGCTGTAAGTTACAACCCTTAAATATTCCCATGTTATACAGGCCAATTACAAAAAAACCACGTTCAGATATATGTATAACTAATTCAGCCAGTCAACCTTTGACACAGATAACAAGTTCAATGGCCGTCAACTAAGTATTTTCCTTTTTTCATCTGAGAGTTAAGTAACAACCTTTTCTCAGGAGCTTAGAAAAGAATCAGATGAAGCAGCCACCACCTAGAGTCTTCAACAGAGATGACCCTCTCGTTAACAACCAAATCATACTTCGGCACACCAGTATCCAAAATATGCCCAGATAATTGTCCGCAGACAGAGCACGACGCTCGAGGGAAACTGAGAGCTTCGAGTAACAAAGGAGCCGGGTGGGATCAGTCATAACCCATTAGGTTTAAAGGGGGACTACTAAAATTGACTGCCACAAATTGGCTCAGGTGGGATCAGAATAATATTGCACAGTCTTATGGGGGATCAGTTGAATTTTATAATGACACAAACAAAATTCTCTGACCCCTGTCCCCCGCCCACCCAGGGGATAAATGATGACCGGTTTCTAAGGTCTCGAGAGCTTTCGCTTCAACTTCCAGGGTCTTCCTCAGAAGGAGAGGAGTCTGAAAAGAAGTTAAGAGTTAATTTCTATTTCCACAGATGTACTTTCCAAACCATTTAGGTTTATTAGAATTTCATGAGATGATAAGTGTGCTTTATTTTTGTTCGGTAAGGGACTCTATAGCACTATTTACGACGCTTTTACCCATTTTCAGTTCTTCATTCAACGGAAATACAAAAAAGATAATAAGAAAAACAAGATTTATCCGTCATCTCATGGACTTTTTCTTAAAAATGAAAACGGTTACAAAGAAAAAAGTATTGCTTAACTTTTACTTATTCTAGGAATCATAATTACCAATGAATGAGAGAGATCTTAAATTGAGCGTACGGTATTTAAAATCAGGGGCTGTTCGACAGCCACAATAAGCGAGTAAGAGAAAGTGGCATAGGTTGTAGGACGTTTCAGTTAAAACAGATTAAAGTATCTTTTTCCATCAGTAACTATAGAGAGAATTTCTTGACTATCGCTGATGACGAATTCCGCCTTCCTTAGTGTCTATCCCGTTTGCCTATGAGAGCACATCCCTATAACTGGTAACCTAAAAATTTTCACTTATTGATCAACCTACAAGAGTTGTAAACTTAAAAGGCACTAAAACGGCGGGATTGAAATTCTCTGTCCCACCTCGCATATTTACTAAACCCCGGTTCAAAATTTTGATAGAAATCCCACCCGATCGTTATCAATCCCGTTGCTTTCAAAAAATGGTCGGAGTGATGCATTTTATGTTGTATTAATCTAATTTATTCAGCCCATATTATCACTTCGTCTAATGTCATAATGTCAATCCAAGAGAGTACAAACTGATAAACTTTTTACATTCTCTTCACAAAAATGTTAAAATTGTTCAGAAAGAGAAACTTACCTTAATCTTCAAGTCATGGTTCCTTTTTTTTAACCTGAAATCCGGTCTCAGTCATGACTGATCCCTTTGAGTTTCAAAACAAGTCAGATGAACACCTTTCACGGGGTATTTTCCCTCGATGCAAGCAATAAAAAAAGTATCAAATTAGACTTTTTGTATGGAGAAACTCAGCCATTCGAAAGAATGATCTTTTTCGAATTCTTAAAAGAATCATAGTTCTCCAAGCTCCAGCTCCATGCAGCTTCAGCTGCATTAAAGGAATTCAAAGAACTTTGTAAATGATGTTTAGACGTACTTCTCTTCTTCCGCACCAGGTGGCAACTCTTTTCCCTAGTTCATGGTCTCGCTCTTTTCCCTTGCAGAATAAATAAACCTAAGCCCCCTTGCCCCAATGCATATTTACTCTCTTAGGACACTCCATAGCCTTTCAATGATATCTGCGTGGCACAGAAACCAATGGAGATGCAATACTAATTTATGACTTGAAACATTACCGCTGATAAAGATCAAGCCTTTGCATAACTGGTCTACAATATCACTTGTAGTATCATCTTACTTCATTATTAAGACTTTCAACAAACAACTGACTGAGCACAAGCGAGAAACAAGAATAAATACAGTTACGTTGATGAGGACGATCACATTAGTAATCATCATCCACTTATAAAAAAAATGCTATTGTCTCTCCCCCATGTCTAACTTAGGCCATCTTCTAATTTCAACATCAGTTGAATCTAATTGGTTTACAAAGTCAGGTACAACCTGAAATTATCGGTATATCGTTTATGTAGGAACTTATATGACAATCAGATAGCAGAACTGCCACGTGGAGTCTTCAAGTATCACACCAAGTTGATTGAACTGTAAGTAAACAACATTCATTGCTTATTCTTATTTTAAAGAAGCTTATACAGACCAAGTCACAAGTTTAAACCACAACAGTTGGTAATGTTGGGATTCAAATTTTAATTGCCTTCAACTCCATACGTAGCAGAGGGGCCAGTTTACAATTCATGATGGCAGGATCCAAATCCAACATCCCAGCTGGTATATTTACCGATTCCTGGTTCCAAATTTTTAGAGAAATCGCATCCCCATTGTTATGAATCCCAAAAACTTCCAAAAAGGCCTAGAGAGACGCAGTCTACAGAAAGATGAATAAGAAATTGAATTTAACTGGTATTGGAAAATAAACAAATTTCAACTGCATATATCTTTTGTTTTCTCGTCAAAAAGAGACACCTTTTGATGAGAACACAAAAGGTGTTTATGGTCTCTTAAGAGAGGATGTCAGCATCCATCGAACAAATTTGAAATATTGTGGCAAGTCACCCAAAATTCTCTTACTCTCCTACTTTCATATTTGGTAGCCCAATATGTTCTTATAATTGTGGTGTAGTTTTTTTGTGAAAATATATTTTAGTTTTCGAGAAATGACCTTTTTCGTTCGACCGCTCAAATATGCAAATTTTCACCGTGAATACTACCCGAGTTGTGTGACCTCATGTAACGACTGTACTAGACCTACGGTATATCTGTGCACATAATCCTTTGTTTTATCATCCAAACTTAATCTCTCGTCGTTACTGAAGCTGGCAAAGAGATATTTATTTTTTTGGTGAGTATTTTTGTCCGAGATACTATTCCTATGTCGAAAAGTAGCATCAAACAAAGACAGTTTTAATAATGACCAATATGACAAAAATCTACTGAGCTTCAAGCTTTTTAAAGACCAAAGGATGGTTTTAAAGTTACGGTAAAAATTTCCTTATGTGTTGGTGTTGTTCCATCTTGAGACGAACTCAAAGTCCGGCAAAATTTACTTGATAGCGACTATGAAATATGCATGGTGCGCCTCCTTGTCGCCACCGTTAATTGGCATAAATCACTACAATATGTAAAAAAGTCTAACATGACACTCTTACCTTGGTTATTTATGATTTTATTAGCCGTTTCGATTATTATATTACGCCCGGGTATTACTCTTTGACAGGAGCCCAGGTTTTGCGCTGTGTTTTCCCCTCCCTCATTTATATCATAAGCTAGTCACGCAATAATTGATACCGACACAAGTGAATATTTACCATGTACAAACATTTTTGTTTACGTTGAATTGAAATTGATGTTTCAGCGGCAGCGAAGCAATTGAAAGCGGGATTTTGCTTTAACGTTACTGAAATTTTTAGTATTCAGACAGACGAGCAAGGCGTGATGCTCTGGGAATATAAACTTTTAGGGGCCTTTTACATGATATCCATAATAACCAGCGTAAAAGTTATTCGAAATGAGTCATTTCTGAGTGAGTTTATTGGGGTTTTCTTTACAGATCGAAACATTCAATTTGGACGATCTTTTCTATCTGTACAATGTAAGCGCGGTACGGCTCTCATATTTGTATGAATCCTCTGTAGGAGCGAGGGAAGCATTGAAAAAGACAGAAAAGGACATAAACACTTGTTTTTACAGGCTAATAATTTTATAGCGGTCGTTTTTGAAATTCTAGGCGCGCACCCCCGCCCTCTTATGTAAAGGGGTCCCCCGGGGGTGCTGATACGTTGCAACACACTTGACATTTAGCAAGGGCAAATTCTGATGTGATTTTTGGCGAAGAGAAACAAGTTTTGTCAGCGTCTAGTTGCTAGTGCGGAAGGGCCCTTTACCACCGTGTACACAATTACGCGTCCCCCTAGATGGCGGAAAGCCAACAAAGTGTTCAGACATTAGTTCAGAGAACTCCGCCTCTGTCTGAATTTTTGGTAGCCTTTTGACCAATTCTCAATCGAAACTTAAGTCTGATGTCATGCATAATTTTGCTCACGGTGGAAAGTAGCCTATTTACCGAAGCCAGATTGTACGCATTTTCCAGACATTTTGAGTACTATCTGTAACACACGCTTGCCAATTCCGCTAACAGCTTTTGGAATCGACTTCACCCTACCTTAAAAATGGTTTGGCATTTCTTTTGGCACCCTGCATTTGCTATTGGAACCACGATTCCACCCAACACCGAGATTTGATCTGTGAGAGGGGCAATTTGTAAAATCATCGATATCTTTTGGCGTCTCGAAGATGCTAACACGCGACAAAACAAGATCAACTTCATTTTCTGGATCTGAAAACTTGCAACTTCGCAAGTGACTTGAAATGTCTTTTTAACAATCACGCAAGGGACCGACTTGGTCTTCTCGATAACTAAACCCACAAGTTCCACCAGCAAACGATTTAACTAAACAGCAAATCTCCATGTTATCATGTAAGATGAAACGCTTATAAAACAGATCAGTTAGCTAAATCAGTATGTACCTTGTCAATCAAATTGACTATTGTAACCATACTTTGACTTCAGCTGGCAAAGGAATCATTGATGGACTGGACATTTTAGTTTTCTGAATGCAGTAATTCCTGAAATGTTTTTCTAGATGTCATGCAAAGTAGAAAAAAAACCCATCTCTCGGTATTTCGGAGGTTGACTCATCTTTGAATTTGTGTCACGCTTGTCATGCAACTGATATAATAAGATAGAGAAGATATATAAACTGCAACTCAAATCTGGCTAGAATGTGGTAGTGCATAATTAACGTGATCATCGAAACAGCTAATAAAATCATAAATAAACAAGGTAAGAGTATGATGTTAGATTTTTTTGCAAATTGTAGTGATTTATGCCAGTTTACGGTGCGACAAGTAGGCGCACCATGTATATTTCATAGTCGCTATCAAGTAAATTTTGCCGGACTTTGAGTTCGTCTCAAGATGGAACAACACAAACACACAAGGAAATTTTTACAGTAACTTTATAACCATCCTTTTGCCTTATAAAAGATCGAAGCTCAGTAGATTTTGTCATATCGGTCATTATTAAAACTGTCTTTGTTTTGATGCTACTTTTCGACATAGGAAAAGTATGTCGGACAAAAATACTCACCAAAAATAAATATTTCTTTGCCAGCTTCAATAACGACGGGATTAAGCTTAGATGATAAAACAAAGTATTGCGTTCACAGAAATGCCGTAAGTCTGGTACATTCGTTATATGAGGTCACACAACTTGGGTAATATCCACAGTGAAAATTTGCATATGTTAGCGGCCGAACGAAAAAAGTCATTTCTCGAAAACTAAAATATATTTTCACAAAAAAACTACACCACAATTATTAGAACATATTGGGCTACAAAATATGAAAGTAGGAGTGAAAAAAAATTTGGGTGACTTGCCGCTGTTTGTTTGATGCATGCTGACATTAGCTCTTAAATCTTACCAGTTTTTAATATGCTTTCTTTCAAAAACCCAGAATAGAATCAGGAACCTGGTTTTTACTAACGTACAATAGAACTTATATGCAGTGTATATCCTTTTCGTAGTGACTTGGGTTTCAACCAAATAGAAGAGCTACCACCTGGAGTCTTCAATTACAACACCGAGTTAACAATATTGTGAGTAACACATGTATACGTTCATATTAGATACTATTGGTTAGAGAGACGCATTTTACCCACCGCTGAAGAGTTCAAAACTCAGCAGTTTGAAGGAAATTTGAACTTGACAGGTATAGAAAAATAGATAAATTCCAACTTCCTCGTACTCCCTATCCCTATGGACTTTTGAATATCAGCGTGCCACACAGACCTACGAAGCCGTCACAAAAACTCATGACTTGAACCTTTAAGGCGACTACAAACCTAGCCGCAGACAAAACTGTTATAAATACCATGTGGCCAGTGTCTTCCTCTTGGAAGAGAAGTTGGAACGAGTAGGACTGGTACGCCTGAACACTACCAGTGGCAAGAACCAAAGTAGTAATGGTGCTGTTAAGGATCACATTAATGCTAAACATAGTAAACATAGAATGACTCTCGAAATGGATCGCATGTCCCAAACATTTTACAGGAAATTATCGCAAAATGTTAAATTTCCCCAGGCCAGATAGAAAATGCACGACAAAAATACACGAGAGAATAAAAATGTTTAACTCAAATCCAGGATATATCCTCGACCTACAGACTCGATACGACCCGATAGAAGACCTACCACCTGAAGTATTCCAAAACACAGGGATTATCAGTTATTTTTCATAATAGTATGAACCGTCGCTTCCATTTGACCGAAAGAAATTCTCCAATATTTGTCCACTATGTTCAAGGACAAGTATCCAGACATCTTGCTTAATTTAGTCAAACAGTTATATTCTCTTCAATGTAATTTAAATGTTTTTTAAGTGCGTATAACAAAACATTTGCAAACATTTTATTGTCGAAAAGAAGGTTCATCTGCGCGATTTTTCGATGTGAATTTGTAATGAGATAAATTTCCTTTGACTTAATGATTAAAATCAAATAATGATCCTAGCGGATGAGTTGCAATTTTATCAATTGGATGGGATGGGATTCGAACCCATGAATCCCAGATACTCACTGGGCGCTGCTACTAACTGAGCTAAAAAGCCACACGCTGAGAGTGAAGAAAATTTGCGAGGATTCACCTTTTTCGTGGAGGAAACTTATGCTCTTTGCAATGAGATAACTCAAATAGAGCCATGACAGAGCAGGTGAGCTGATATTTTATCAATTACCGAATAGGTCGGAGAAACAATAGGGAAAAAAAAAAGACTCGTTTTTCAACTTTCTAGGATTTGCATTGCTCAAAGTGTGGGAGGAGTAGAGCAATCTGGAAACAAGTTTGCTTTAATTTTTCTATTTCGAAAAATGTTTTATCAACACTGTGGCTGGCTTGAAGAAATTATCAAATTCAAGGGCAGGTAATACTATTTGGATCAACGTAATGAAAATGATATTTTGCCAAATTTTTGTTACATGGGATTTGGGAGACAACCAGCCAGAGGAGCTACCAACCAGAGTCTACAAAAGCAATACTGAGCTGGCCGAATTATAAAAAAATCAAAGCATAAGTTCATTTTTGATACTTAAAGGATGTATTCGTCTCTATTCGTGTTCAAACACCACTTGTACATATTTTGTCAATTACCGAATGTGAGTGAAATTATATTCATAACAGTTGTCGTCAGTCTTAGAGCTAATTAATTGCTGGAATAAGGTTAAGGTTGCCGTATTTTTTGCTTAAAAAAAAGAACGCGCTTAACACAAAAATATGAAGTACCTTATATGGGATATATGCCTCGTTCTTAAAGTCCTGAACTATTAAACAGCCCATTTCAAGCGCGAATGACTTGAAAGATGCCTCGTTCTTCAAGCGTGGAATACTTCAAATCTCGTTCTTTAAGCCTTAAAAAAAAACACACACGCTTAACACAGAAATATGAAGTACAGTATACGGGAAATATGCCTCGTTCTGAAAGCCCTGACGGAAAACAGCCCATAAACATAAATATGAAATTGCACAATGTCAGTTACCAGAGATCACTCTCTCAATCTATGTCTGCATTCTCCTGCATTCCTTTTATTTTATTGAAAATCGATATGTCGAGTAGTTCGAAAATTGAAAAGTTTCCGTCGAGTTACTCTTTCGAGTCAGCTGAGTGAAAGGTATTGCATAAAAAAAATAATAAAATAATAATAATAATAATAATAATAATAAAAAATAAAAATGTACATTTTCTTCATTTGGTCAATTTTACAGAATTCCGTCCATTCTGCATACGCTACTAGTCTGTTTCAAGAGGGGAAATTTGTCAAAATCGTATTGCAGGTATCGGTCTTTTTAACCTCTCGAGTTCGCACCCCTTTTCGTCCTGGCTTTGTTTCGGTTATTTATCTCCTCTGAATGTTTCATGATAAGAAACTGACTCTTTTCTAATTATTTCCTTAAACCACACAGTACAAAAGCGTTTGAACACAGAGTCGAGTTGAAATAGAGTTTGCTTGTGAAGTGTCTTCAGCGGTCTTGCAGCCGAGGTTTAGTCAAGTAATTAACCATTAAGTCCGTACCTTTTTTCGGTTTATCGAATTCACGATCCCGTCAAATTTATCACTACCCTACATCACTCAAGGGCATTGATTCATGCCCAGAAGCCCAGCGCGTTCGAGATTGCCTTCGGCTGTACTTTTCTGAACAGACTTTTTATTTCAGTTCAGATCACACTGGAGTAAATTAGTAAGTTGTAGGGAAGGATAGACCTCAAAAATTGAGAATACTCATAAAAATTGTTGGAAAAATTGTTGTAAGATAAGCCCTGAAAATGTTTCTCATAGGGCCCGATGATTTCCGAGGGTAAGGATCAGAATTCAGATTCCGATGATTTCGAAAACGATCGATACACCAAAAAGTGTAAGCCAGCACCTTGAGTAAGATTTTATTTCAAAAGTTGTAGAATTAACTAAAAAGTTGCGTGAACTTTGTGAAAACGCTAAGGAAAGAAAAGCCCATGTTAATAAAATTGCCCTATGGATCTGTGATCTGCGTTCTCAGTTTTCGTTTACCCGCCAACATGGCTTGGTTATTTTGGAAAACTAATGAGGCTGAATGGTGGGAGATCAATGATGTATGGCAACTATATGTATCCTTTAGAACTTTTAATAATGAAAAGCCAATTAGTGTAGCCATCTTGAGTTGGAACTTTCCATCTTATCCTATCTTGTCTAAACTTGCCCTTTTCTTGGTTTATGTGACAGTTATGCATTCATTTTAGTCGTAAGTGAAGTGATGTGCGTTTTCTCAGGGGAGACCGATTTTTGAGCTTTTAGCGCAAAAACCATGGAATTAGGGTGTAAAATAGTTTTATCCTTTAAAAAACAGCTTGGTTAATACACAGAGTTAGTCATCCCCCCTTCTAACTCTGGTCTATACTTTTTTGGTAATTCTATATTCGAGTAGAAATTGACACTATTTGTGTGTTTTACTAGCTCCATGACTAAATAATTAGTTTAAAATGCATGCAGTTAAAAGGCTGTACGTGGGCAACACGCAAACTGCGTGTCATTACACGCACCTGCAAGTGTGAGTTATAAACGTAAATTACACAAATCATTTTACTAACTCAGTATACACATGAAACATGTGCACTGAGACAATTGAATTTACAATTATTCGTAAGATTTTTGACAAGTATAAGCATATATAACTGCACTTTGATGGGTTTCTTACGAATTAGAAATGCGAGTATCAAGACTTAAAAGATTAACTTGCACTGCTTCCGCTTTTCTTCGAACAGTGTCTTCCGATTGCCACAAGTTCACTCGAACATTTAAATTTAATGGTCATGAAATGGAATTTTTGAGTGAAAAACAAACCAAAATTGTGGAGCACTCCCCTCGATCACAATCATTAAACAAATCGCCGGGCTTCTCGTTTCATTGGTATGCACCACTTGCAGCTACTTGGCATATTTTTAATGTCAGATTAAGTGCGTCAGACCACAATTCTCTATTTGTACCAAAGGTTTAAATATCTTTTTGAAGTTTACAATTTAAAAACTCTGCATGGCAGAGATTTCCAGGACAGAAAAACATCAGCCGTACAAGGAAGAAAAGAAAATCCTCTCGCCTCTCTAATGGGAAGACAATGAGAAAACTACATCTATAACAACATCATAAACTGCAGAGAAGAAGTTAAATGATCACCTAAATTATAGCTTTATTCGTCTCTTTGGATTTTGGATTCCTCCAGTACCTTAGGATGTTGTAGTTATCTAATCTTTAATAAATTTTTTAATTGATTTACAGTAGTCTAAACTGTAAGCTTTTAAAATGTACCTAGTTTTAGAAAACCTTGACCTAACTCTAATCCGTAGACAAATATACGTTTTAGTCGCCAATCGATACAATTTCAAATGATTTTTCTTATACCTTAAATGCTCAACCTCAATAAATTTATGCGACATTCTATATCTATGAGACTTGTGAGACAACCAGCCGGAGGAGATACCACCAGGTGGCTACACTAACAATACCGAATTGGCCGAATTGTAAAAAAATGAAATCACAATTCCAGATTTATGTGTAAAGAATGTTTTCATTTCTATTTCTGAGAAACCTTTCTGTTGAGAGACTTTCTGCATATTCCCAATTCCCCATTCCCGCTTTTAACAACAGCCCTCTTTCTACGGATCACCGCCGACGGCAAAACAGCGTATGATTGGAGAATAGCCTTTACAGGCATGAAGTGGAAACGAACGCCGACAACTCAAGAAATTTCAAGTCGCTTTAAGAATTGGCCTTGCTCAAAATGTGGGAGGAGTAGAGAAATCTGGAAATAAGTATGCTTTTTATTCTATTCCGACAGATGTTTTATCAACATTTTAAGTGTATTAAAAATTGTTTGAGTTCACTAATTTGCTAAATTTTTGTTCATTAGGGAATTCACAATAATATTTAAAAATTATTTAGACTCATTCCTAGTTTAATTTATCCCACCAAATTAAAAAACAAAAACAAAAAGAAAAAATGGTCAAATGAATAACTCCAAATCATGTGTTGTTCAGAATCACAAAATTGACTTATCATCGTGGTTCTGAAGTTTACCAGCAATCCGATCTCAAATGTCGTATATCTCAAGACTGGTCAGAGGAATACAATCTACCATCGCGACAACGACAAAGCGAGAAAATCCTCTGAACACGGCCCAGAAAATGGTAAGCGAAAGTTCAACCAAACAAGACGAAGAAGCGACAACGGAAGAAGTGCCAAGGTCAATTGCCATATAAACAGAAAAAGAAATAAATACCGTTAATCGCGATGTTACACTTTCAGTGCTTTCGCTTGGACATTTCATTCCTTTCAGTTTTGCCACCAAAGAGGTAAAAGGTGTAAATTATTCTCCTTCTCAAGCAAAGGATTTGGAAATTTGTAAAAAGATGTTAAAGAAAAACGGCTTGTAAATTCAGTGAAATATCACTATTACCCTTAAGATAGTGTGAGACTTGTTTAAAAAGTTTGAAAAAAAATGTAAAAACAAGCACAAGGTACAAATAAAGTTGTCGAAGATTCAAACGTATACGACTGACCTTGCTTCCTATTCGCTAACGCAGTGACAGTTCTGACAGTTGAATTTGAAATGGCTTTCTGTGGCGCGCGCTCAGGATGAAAACAAATAATATTATTACTGTTTTCTTTTTTTCTTATTTTTATTCTATTATGCGATTCAAGGAAAATCCATTTCCTGACTCGTGAATTCGGCGTTAAATTGCACTTGAAAACCGTTATCGCACTCATCGCTTCGCGATATCAGTTTTCGCGTGTAATTTAACGCAGAATTCCCTCGTCAGGCAATGAATTTTCCTACAAAATTGATTTAAGGTAGCCTAAACGGTGAGCATTTTAATATTCACCAAGTTTTTTATAACCTTCTCTAACTCGTAGTCAAATAAACGTTTTAGTTGCCCGTCGGATACATTAAAAGAAGTATTTTACGCTCAACCTCGATAATATTTTGCTACATTGTTATCATATGGGATTTAGGAGACAACCAGCCAGGGAAGCTACCACCTGGAGTCTACAATAGTAACATTGAGTTGGCCGAATTATAAAAAAATCAAAACATAAGTTCATGTTTGATACTTAAAGAATGTATTCGTCTCTATTTGTGTTCAAACACCACTTACACATAACTTTCTCAATTACCGAATGTGAGTGAAATTATACTCACACCGATTGCTGTCAGTCTTGAGGCTAATTAATTGCCGGAATAAGGTTAAGGTTGCCGCATTTTTTGCTTAAGACGTAACTATTTATTAAATCAATAATCGACCAGTTTCTCAAAAAAACACTTATTTTCTAGGTGGCTGGATGATAACAAGATTAAGAAGTTGTATGGTGATTTATTTAATCCATTGGTGAAGCTACGGTCTCTGTAAGTCAAGAAGCTCACTTTTAAAACGATCCACTTTAACTTGAAAGGATATTAACTTTTGCTTTAGATTTTTCTACGCAAGTGACTAAAGGAATGACTTGCACTTCGCGCCCAACTCGCGCTTGCCTCCGTTGAAATCCCAAAAAATCACGCCGCTGATTTTGAAAACTATCAATACACTAGCGAATTTAAGCCAACACCTTGAGTAGGATTTAGTTTCAAAAGTTGTAGAAGTTAACTACAGCGTTACGTGAACATTTTGAAGACGCTAAGGAAAGAAAAGCCCAGTTGATAAAATTTCCCCATGGAACAGTGATCTATTATCTTAGTTTTCGTTTTACCCGCCGAAGTCGCCAGGTTATTTGGGAAAACTAATAAAGCTGAAAAGAGAGAGATCAGATATTTCTTTATTGTACTTTACGTATCCTTTTAAACTTTTAATAAGGAAAAACCGATTAGTATAGCCATCTTGAGTGAGAACTTTGCATCTTATTCTATCTTGTCTCTAAATTTTTTCCTTTTTTGGTTTGTTTCACTCTTATGCATACGTTTTAGTCGTCAGTGATGTGATGTGCGTTTTCTCTAAGGAGACCGATTTTTGAGCTTTTAGCGCTTAAAGCATTGAATTGCGATGTAAAATAATTTCATTCGTTGAAAAAAAAAGCCTTGGTTTAAACAGAGTTTGCAGTGCCTTCTTCTAACTGTGGTTTTTACACGACTTTCATAATGGCGGACATCGCGATAGTCCTGGATCGAGTTGCATGAAAACGAGGTCAGAAAGGCCAAACTATTGCGTCGCGTCCCTCTTCGTTTGTTATGGCGAATACTTCGAATATTTCAAATCCGACATTTCTGACGGAAAACGATATACCTGGCGCTTCTCTTCTTGGAAGAAAACCTGAGGAGTTAAAAATCTCAGAGATTAAATTTTGGCTTAAATGTTGCGGAGACGCGGTGAAGCGAGGGCATGACTACATACAACCCTGGTTTCTGGGCCGAACAAGGGCAGAAACTGCTTTCATATTACTTTGAACATTTTATTAAGTTTGCTTATGCAATCTTTTCAATTGAAATTGTCTGGCAAGTAGCAACAGTGACTGTGAAGTCTTGTGAACGGCTACTTTGGTTGACCGTGTAATCTACAGTTTACTTGCAAAAGCTATTTTGTTATGACAGCTCTGTTTTTTCAACAGAATAGGTAATAACATAGCTTCTACATCCAAATATTCTTAATAGTCGTGAATTTACTAGTTGACTGGGAATTAATACCTTACATGAATAAATTCTTACTGTTTTGTAATTTTAATTTGTTGTGGGTTGAAATTTTTCCAACTAGTTTGATTTTTAATCTACTTTGTTTCAAAGTATGCTAAAGAAAAAAGGAAAATTAAAACCAAACTGGTTTACACATTTTGCACCAAAGATAATTTAAACACAACATAGACAACATGGTCTTTACAGACAGAAAAGAAGTCACTCAATTATGATGTAACCCTTACAATAAATAGTCAGAACAGAGGGGAAAATGTTGTCTTTATCTTAATGCCCAATTTGTAGCCCCTTACAATCTTGGGAGAGAAGAGATTTGTACACAGCTTATGGGTTCATTCATGCCTCACATGAATGTGATATTCACATTGATATAATGTTAGGTTGTGCATTACAACAGAATTCACACACTGCCCACATCTGGTTTACAATTCCCATATGATGTAATAGAACAACTCTGTTCCAGATGTGAAAATTCTTAATCTTGTTAAAGGCAGGTTGCAGGTAAACTTGCAATTCCCTGTGTTTTTACCACATCTTCTACAGCCATCTAAGAAGATGCTCCAAGAAAGGGTGGCAAATTTAAACTGACTCTCAAAGGCAACAAATCCTAAACTATGAATCCCTTATCTGCCATAATGGAGTCTTTGTCTGACGATTTCTCGATTGGAGATAGAACCTGTATACAGTTGACTTCTGAATGTAACTGCTCCACTGGGAGAAATACCAACCAAACCTTTCAAAGTTGTGTGATTTTTGTATGCACTGAAAAGTTCTCAATTCAACTGCAAGCTGCTTGGCATTTGACATCTAACCTCAGCACAGTTGATTATGACTCCAGCAGATTTGTACCTTCCCTTAAAAGATTTGGGCATAGTATCGATTACTTTTCTGCTGGGCCAAATGTTTATTTGTCCAAACTTAAAAAACATAAAATTCACCCATGTGATAAGTATTCGACTTACTGTGGATGCTGATACATTAAATAATTGAGGTAAATGGTCCTCTAGGAATCCTTGCCTTAGTCTACACATGACTATCAAAAATTCATCAAGGGGCCTTAAAGATCTAGCTCTCCCCTTTTTAGTAAGTAGTCTGCTCTCACTGTAATCAGACTCAGTGTTATTGTCAGTTTTTGACCGCCAGTAGGAAATGATTAAGATACTCGAAAACAGCCATTAAAGTGTCCCAGCTTTAAAAGTCAGTTTAAAATGCAGCATTGGAATCTTTTGACTTACAGTTTTCAAAGTTAAACAATCTTTTATTAAGAGCATCACGTTGCCGCTGGGTATCTTGCAGTTGGCGCTTAAGTTCCTCAATTTCCTGTTGGAGTTTATGAATCTTCTTGTTATTTTTGTCAAGAATTTCTCTCAAGTAGGCCTCCTGGTCGGTAAAATCAGTTTATGTTTCGTCTTCGACTTTTAAGCTACAATCTGGTAGATCTGGAATCATTTCGTTTGATAATTCGTTTAACGGTTCATTTGATAATTCTTCAAGAACAACAGTTGGGATAGACAACTTTCGTGATGCACTTTTCGAAGCTGTCAGTTCGAAGTTTCTTTCCGCCGGCTCCTTTCCCTTGCGTGGCGATGTTCGAATCCATGAAAACACAGAGGGGACAACTCCATCTCTTAATTCATTTTTGACCACCAGACATTTCTAATATAACCTTTCCTGAAATGCTGAGAGCATATCTTTGTATTTTCAGTTACCTCGAAGTGCTTTCCTTCGTCTCTTCTTGTCGCGTGGAGGCATTTCTTCTTAACGGGTTCTCGGTCGGAAATTAAAAATAAGAAACTTTTTTCCCATCGTCTTTCCGGTAGAATTTCTTCGTACATTCTGGAACACAACGATGAGTCGGCATTTCCTCTTCTTGTAAATAATTCGACCGAATCGAGTCAAAACAGATCACTTATTCAAACTTCATTGATCTTTTATTTACGGCGTTGTTCTCAAGCGTGGCCTTTCTGACCTCAGTTTCATGTTTAAGTAATTAACAGTCTCGCGCGCCGCGGCCATTATGAAAGTCGTGTATACTTTTCTTGTAATTCCATATTCAAGTAGAACGCGATCGCAAATTGACACGTTTAGCGTGCTTCACTAGCTGTTAAAAGGCTGCACGCGCTCAACAAGAAAACTGCGTGTGAGTACACGTACTTGCAAGTCTGAGTGTGAGATGCGTGTAAATTACACAAATCATTCAACTAAAACTCATTAAATGTGTGTACTGAGACAATTGGATTGACAATTATTCGTAAGATTGTTGACGAGCATGAGCTAATAACTGCACTTTGTTGGGTATCTCATAAATTAGAAATACAAGTGTCGACTTGCATTGATTTCGCTTTCCTTTAAACAGTTTCTTCCGATTACATGAGTTCACTTGAAATCTGAATACACTGATTTTGCAATGGAGTTTTTAAAGAAAAAAATTATGGAGCGCTTCCCCAATCACAATCATTAATGCTTCGATGAAAAATTTGATGTGCTTTTTTAAATTCGTTGCTAGGCGCGTTACCAAATTTTTCTTGATGTTTGTTTTCTAAATCTCAAATGCAGAACGCACAAAATTAATTTGTTTTCGTGTTTGCTGCGGGCTTGATACTCACCTAAAATATCGTTTTTGCTTCTCATTGGGATTTCGGTCGCATTAGTAACCTCAGCCTCCTGTAACTATTTGATCACGTATGTTATCCTGTCTAATCTTTGACCAAATTTTCATACACATCCATAGATCGTTAAGCTTAAACAATATCAAGAAGTTGTCTAATAATTTGTTTGCCGAATTATTCAACCTGCAAACCCTGTAACTTATTAGCTTTACTTTAAATGTTCCAGGATTTTAATAAAACACATGTTCCTATATGAATAATGAATATCACACAGCTTCTAGAACTCTAAGCTATTAGCATAGCAGGTGACGTAATACACAAACAATCGCAATGCTACATCATGTAACAATTCAAGTTCAAGATAAAAATAAATATAATTGGAAACATAGTGTTCTTAGCAATATCAAGCAATCGGCATATAAAGGCACTTGTATTTAAAAGAGCATTAATTAAAGAAACGTCTAAACAACCCAAACTGGATAACGATGGACGGAAAAAATCTTAATTCTCGGTTTGCAGCTGACGTTGTACATTTATGCAAATTAAGCGTCCGCCATGTTGGTGCTCATCTCGGGTGTGAAATTTCATGCAGATATGTCGCCATCTCTACTGTGCCCTCTTTCAAATACTTTGTTTTATGGATATTTCACTTCTGCTGCCACGGCTGAAAGCTACATAAAGGACCATTTCTACTTTCTCACTCTCACATTAGTACAAGCGCATTTGTAACTCATTGTTTGGGCACCAATATGGTGGATAGTAACCGTCGTCAAGACAAAAGTCACGTGGGTGAAAACCAAGAATATGATCCCCCGCCTCTGTAGACAGAAAAACAACAACAACAACAACAACAACAACAAGGACAAAAATAGCAAAAAAACATTAAATGCTCATTTAAATTATCTTTGTATTCTTCTTATTAGGATTTGAATTCTATCCAGTTCTTTAACCTGCTGTTACTATTTAATCAGGTTTTTTTTTCATATGCCTTATCTTTGTAGTGACTTTTCCGGCAACCAAATAGAAAATCTACCGCCTGGAGTCTTCACCAACAACACCGAGTTGACTTACCTGTAAGTAAAAGATTTGTAGCTTCATATTTGATATTACTGATACTATTTTATTTCAATCTATAATAATTGTGTTTTGCACAACACTTATTGTTATATTCTGTAAGCAGTTAATGTTGATTCCATCCCACCCATAAAACAACACGAGTTTAACTATGGAGAACTAAATTCAATTTATTCAAAGCATTTTTTTAACCAATCAGGGGTAGTAACATCAAGAATCGCATCTCCAAAGTTATGACTCCCATCACTATAAAAATTGTCGAGAAGAACATGATTTATCTATTATCTTTAAATCACGTTTCTAAACTTCACCAGAGATCAGATCTCGATTGATCCTTATCTCATTACATTTACCAAATTTCTTGTTTTATTTTTCTTTGACCTAAGCAGTAAAGAAAAAAAAAAGGCTATATATCGACTTCTTGCCATACATTTCCAATACGCATGAATGAGAAACTTGGTTTTCCGATGGAATTGGCAAAATTCTATTCGTAACACCTTCCAAAGGAGATAAGATACGTTTGACGCGAAAAGGTACCGGAGGTCAGATGAAAATTAGAGAGGGCAGAAATGTTGTCTGATGATATCCTCCGATACCTATTTGTCGAATGGAATCCGATGGGTTCTATAGGAATCCAACGGAGTCCATCCGTGTCCATCGAAATTACTGGTCTTGTGGTTAACCTAACCTCAGACAAGAGTAGTATAAACGAAATACGCCTCGTTCTTAAAGCCATAAAGCGAAGCAGCTTTTTTCAAGCGCGAATGACTTGAATATATATTTTTTTTTTCAAGCCCTTAAGCAAAACAGCGCTTTACGCTAACAAATGTAGCATGCATGAAAGCTAAACAGCTCATTTCAAGCGCGGACAACGGAAAAAACACCTCGCTTTTTTACTTAAAAAACAGTCAAATGTAGTGTACGTGGGAAATGCCGCGTTTTCTAAGCCATAAAGCGAAACAGCTCATATCAAGCGTGAATGACTTACAGCAAGTTCCGGCGCTTGAGGTAGGCAAATGCAGCAAGTGTGGTCTATTGCTAAATATGCCTCTGTTTTTTAAAGTCATGGAGCGAAACAACCTATATCAAATGCGAATGACTTAAAAGATACCTCGTTCTTCAACCCTTAAAACAAAAATACGCTTTACACAGAAATATGAAGTACAGTATACGGGAAATATGCCTCATTCTTAGAGTCCTGAAGTAAAACAGCCCATTTCAAGCGCGGAAGACTTGATATATATTGTGTTCTTCCAGCCATTTAGACACAACGGCGCGTAACGCAGAAACATCGAATGCAGCTTACGTAAAACATGCCTCGTTTTTAAAGCCATGAAGCAAAACGACTCATTTCCAGGGCAGATAACGTGAAGCATATCGTGTTCTTTGACCCATTAAGCGAAACCGCAGTATGCGTGAAATATGCCTTTTCGCCCGGCCATGAAACGAGGTTGCTACATGTTGAATTCGATAGAAGTAAAATCTGTATTATTTTCTTTTCGAGGTGAACTAAGCTGGTAAATATAAATATGAAATTGCGCAATGTCAGTCACAACAGATCACTCTCTCAAACTATGTCGGCAGTTCCTGCATTCCTTTTATTTTTATGACAATCGATATGTTGAGTAGTTCGAGGATTGAAAAGTTGCCATCGAGTTATTCTTCCGAGTCAGCTAAGTAGAAAGTATTGTATGAAAAAAAAAAAAAAAAAGAGACGTTCATTTTCTTCATTTGGTTAATTTCAAAGAATTCTGTCCATCTTACATAAGCTACTACTCGGTTTCAAGGGGGGGGATTTGTCAAAATCGGATTCCGGGTATTGGCCTTTTTAACCTCTCGCGATCGCGCCCCTTTTTGTCCTGGCTTTGTCTTGGTTATTTATCTCCTTTGAATGTTTCATGATAAGAAATTAACCCCTTTGTGAAGCGTCTTCAGTTGTCCTGCAGCCAAGGTTCAGTCAAGTAACCATTAAGTCAGTACTTTTTTTTTTCGGTTTATCGAACGCACGATAGCGTCAAATTTGTCACTACCCTACATCAATAAAGAGCGTCATTCCAGAAGCCCAGTGCGTTCGAGGTGTCCTTCGTCTCTTTTTTTCTTAAAAGACTTTTTATTTCGGTGCAGATCAGTTTTGCACACTGGAGTAAATTAGTAGGTTTAAGGGAAGGATAGACTTAAAAAATTCAGAATACTCATAAAAAGCATTGAAAAAAATTGTTGTAAGGTACGTCCTGAAAATGTTTCTCATTAGAGCACGATGATCTCCGAGGGCAAAGATCAGAATTCAGATTCCAATAATTCTGAAAACGATCGCCGGATACACCAAAAAATGTAAGCCAGCGCCCTGAGTAAGATTTGATTTCAAAAGTTGTAGAAATTAATTACAGCGACGCATGAACATTGTGAAAACACTAAGGAAAGAAAAGCCCAGGTTAATAAAATTACCCAACGGAACTGTGATGTGCGTTCTCAGTTTTCTTCTTTTTTTTTTTTTTTCGCCAAAGTCGCCAAGTTATTTTGGAAAACTAATGAGGCTGAATAGAAAGAGATCAGAGATTTCAGCAACGTACTGTATAGGAATCGTAATTATATATCCTTTAGAACTTTTAATAATGAAAAGCCGATTGAGGTAGCCATCTCGAGTAAGAGCTTTGCACCTTATGCTACATTGTCTCTCACACTTATGCATTCGTTTAGTAGTTAGTGATGTGACGTGCGTTTTCTCTGCGGAGACCCATTTTTTGGCTTTTTGCGCCATTGAATTCCAAACCATTGAATTGCGGTGTAAAATAATTCTATCCTTAAAAATAAAAAAAGCTTGGCTTAAACAGAGTTAGTAATCACCTCTCCTAACTCTGGTTTATTCTTCTTCGGTAATTCCATAGTCGAGTAGAGCACGATCGCAAATTGACACGTTTAGCGTTTTTTCTTTTAAATTGACACGTTCTACCAGCTCCACAACTAAATTAGTTAACTGTAACGGTTCTTTTGATGTTCTCTTCACGGACGACGAGATGGCGAGATGCCACACCTCAGGAACTAAAGGTTTCCAGCAATTTAATAGCGGAAAATTAAAAATTAATTAATTAAAAATTAATTCTTGTATCCATTTTACAAAAAAAGTTTGACTCGCCATGTTTTAGTGAGCAGTGGAATCAGATAGCCGCTCGCATTAATACGAAATGTAGAGGAAAGAGGAGGACTCTTATTCACAGACTTAAGAAAACCATTTTGTTTTGAAAATACTGAGATGGCACAATGAGTCCATCATTTCAAATAGAAATAAAGTATAGGTCGGTTAATGAAACAGGGTTTAGTCAAGTTTTAACAAAACTGCGTTCTAAGCTATTTCGATTTTGGCTAATCCTAGAATATAAACATTGCTAATTATTAAGAGAATAAAAAAGGCATAAAATGCAGACTAGAAAATCATTCATCTGCCCAAAATAATGCATTTACAAACAGGTTAGGTGACGACAGTCAAAGGAATTTGTAACGCCTAAAGTTTGGCAAATAGCTAGATTGTCAGTTAGTAAAAGATGACGCTACTATTGCACCATACGGACTGTCATACTTGTCGTAATGCCTCGGAGATTAGCAGAACAGACAAACACGGTTAGAACACAGTTTACCCTCAACGAAGTAGCCATTTGCTTTGAGTCATACAGGTTTGCTCTTATTATTTTAAAGAGCTTGTGCTTGCTGCCTTTAAAAGTTCATGCGCGATTTCAAGAGCAGACGACTTTGCTCGTTCGGCCAGTGTTTTAAAAGCTGTTTTAAGAAAATGTGGAATTCGAAAATGAAGGAAAAAACTCAAACACAGTTTTAAATGATGGACAATAAGTCGAGAAATTCCTTCATGCTTGGCGAATTAGTTGCATTGGATATTGAGTATCGTATATCGGCCGGGCGTATCAGTGAGCTAAAAAGCCTTAAAGCTTAGGACGTTCTTCTTGTACAAATCGAAAGCAACTTTAACTTTAAGAGGCGTGTTATAAAATTGGCGCGGTCTCTGTGCTATATTGTGCAAAGTTGCAAGCATTTATTTACTGACCACCTTCTTCTAACAAAGCTGACGACATGAGCATTGAAGCGAGCATCGAAAGGGTTCATTTATTAAATAAAGAAACTTTGATTGTTTCCGATATCAACATCGACTTCAGAGAGAAGCTGGGCTATGGTAAACATCGCCTTGCAAAAGGACTTCGTAATTTGCATTCCAAACAGCTTGTAGATTTCATTACACGCCCCGTGAATGGCGCTGAATGTGATCCGTGTAACTATCATCCAATTTCAGTGTTACCGGTTTTGTCTAGAGTCATTGAGCGCCATGTGCACAATACGTTATGCACTTTTCTCTGCGATAATAACTTGATTTTTTCAAGGCAGTCCGGTTTTCGAAAAAACCTCAGAACTGAAACTGCCCTCAACAGGATAATCGATGACCTATTTAATTTGGACAAGGACAGGGTCTCTGGAGTGGTGCTTATTGACTGTTGCAAAGCATTTTACATTGTCGACCATGAACTATTACTGAAGAAAATGGAGGCATATGGCATCGTTAATACGGAGCTTAAATGGTGTCGGTCTTATTTGAATGGAAGGAAGCAAGTAGTTCACCTGAGTGGAAAGGAGTCAAGTAAGGCGCCGATGAAACATGGAATTCCTCAGGGAAGTATTTTAGGCCCACTATTCTTCATACTATTCATCAACGATCCACCAGTGCATGTCAGTTCACAAGTAGACCTCTATGCTGATGATTACTTGAACTTAGACTTTCACTAAATATCTCCGCAAATGAAATATGTCACTGGGCCGACTCAAATAAACTCCCAATCAACAAGTCAAAGGCTTAAGTCTTAACGATCACCAGAAAGTGCCTGGTGTCTAACATCAATGATGAACTTGTTGTCCACTCCAACTTGTTGTCGCAACACGCAAACTGCGTTCGATTTTTACACGCAATTGCACGTCTGACTGTGAGATGCGTGTAATTTACACGAAATCAGGCAATTACAATTCATTAAATGTTTTAACTGAGACAATTAGAAGGAAAATTATTCGTACCATTTTTGACGAGCATCAGCCAGTAATATAACTGCACTTTGTTGGGTTTCTTATTAATGAAAATGCGAGTGTAAAGGTGGCTGGTACCAGTTTCCTCGCGGGGGAGTTGGTCACTCTCATGCGTCACGCGCGAGAGAAACGCGCGAAGGAAGCGCGAGATTTGAAAGGCGAAAAATTCAAAACAAATATGGCGGCGCGAGGCTTTTTTCGGTCGACGCATCTTTTGTCTTATTTTGTAAGAAGTTTGCCCACCAGAGTGTATTTGATGTATTCAACGGCCACTGCGTATGCAGGAGACAGAAACGAAAATAAAGAGGACGATTCTCGGCGACACAAAGGTTGCTTCGCATCGAAAAGGAAAATCCAATCAATACGAAATCTCGTGACAGCAAAAAAAAGAGAGAACTCAAATGAAAGAAAATCTGCCAGAAGAAGAGAAAGACTGCGGACCTCCAGGGAAAATAAAAAAAAGGTCACAATAGGTAAGTTATGTGTTACATCGCTATTCCATTTTGGCTGGTTCGACAGAGATTTGTTACGTTTTCTTCTTTCCTTTTCTTCTTTTGATTCTTGATAATCAAATACCCGAAATCAAATAGCTAAGCAAATATTTTATTATTACAGCACACTAAATATGAGATTGATATTTGTGGTACAAGACTGATTGAACTTCCAGTTCTTCGAAATGAGTTGTAATCTTGCTCAAGCTGCAAAAGAGGAAAGTTCCTGTAGGAGCCTTAGGAAATATTTTTCTCAAAAAGAAAAAAAAAAGACACACACAAAACAAAATAAGTCGGTAAAAATAATAGATCTTTTTATAAATCTTATATGAGTATATTAAAATGTGTGTCTCTGGTATTGTTGTGTAAGGTGGGTAAAATAATTTTTAGGTAATATTACAAGTATAGTTTAACACAGTGCAGGAAACTTTTTTCAGCTATTGAGTATGGGCATTTACACAGGCTCAAATATGACTTTTCTTGCTGGTCAAAATTCAGAGTACAATATCTTACCTCCTATCATCTTGAACTTCCACTTTCTTAAATTGTTTGCTTTCCTCAAACTATTTGCTTCTATGCATAAATAAATGACTGATCACTAGGCCATTTATTGCACCCACAGGTCCATTATCCCTTACAAACATTATGGAAGAAAACCAAAGTGGTCTTAGTAGTATCTTCAGCATTAAATGCAGCTTCTGTAGTCACCTAAATGAAGTAAAATCCTCTGCTGAACACAGAGCTGGAAGCCGTGGTCCTCTTGTTAACGATATCAACACAAGGGCAGTATTGGGATCCCTCCATGCTGGCATGGGGAATACCCACCTAAATAGTTTACTCTCTAGAATGTACCAACAAAGAATTTTAACCTGTTTAAAAGAAGAGAAAGAGAAGTTGGAAATGCCTTAGAGAAGGTTCCTACAGACAGCTGTAAATTTAAATTAAATTTAGAAGAAAAAAAAATTGGCGAGAAATCTTCTGGTCTGTCTGCAGACCATCTCCCTGGAGTAGCTGTCTCCTATGATATGGGTTGGCAAAAAAGGGGAAGGGGACACAACTCTGCAACTGGTCATGGGGCTGCCATGGGTCTCACTGCTGGAAAAGTTGTGCGTTATTCCACAAGATGCAAGATGTGTTGAGTATGTAGCCATAACAAATTAACTGGGAAAGAAAAAAAGCATGATTGTTGAAATAATCACTATGGTCATCAAAATCAATGGAAAGAGATGTTGCTTGTGAGTTGTGGAGAAAAGCTCCTCAATCTGGAGTCAAATTTTCAATTTATGTAGGGGATGATGACTCAACAACCCTTGCAGACATAAAGAACAAAGTCCCTTATGGTATTGAGAAATGGTCCGATGTTGGTCATGCCAAGAAATCCCTCAATACCAGACTATACAATCTTAGAGACTGCTTCAAAGGATTGAATTGCTCAATTCTCAGTTCAAAGATTATAAATTACATCACTGAGTGCTTCAGTTTTTGTGTCAGCCAAATGTGGGAGATCCTGAATCTTTAAAGCAAGGTCTCAAAAACATTTTCCCCATGCCTTTGGGGAGCATAGTTGTTGTAATGTTTCATGGTGTGGTTTCAAGCAAAATCCTGTTGCCTACAAACATACAGACTTGCCTTTTGGACGAATATTCTACTGACATTGTAGTGAACAAACTGACCCCACTTGCTAATTCACAGAGAAATGAAAGTCTTAATAGCATCATTGGTTCTAAGAACTCCAAAACTTGTTTTTATGGAGGCAGTGAAAGTAATGATTTTTGAGTAGCATGTGGGGTGGCACAAACCAATATTGGATACAACCACATTGGAAAAACATTATAGATTCTTAATATTGAGCTTGGTTCTCTCTATGAAAGACATGCTAAAGCAATGGACAAGAAGGTTTTTTATGACAAACAACAACAAAAAAAAGAAATTAAAGAGAAGGCGTAACCAGTTATCTTAACAAAAAACCTCGCAAAAACTCAGGAGGGAAGTCAGTGAAGGGGTCACTATGAGTCTTCAGCAGGTCTAAATTTGGACCCAACAAATCATCAAACAGTGTCACAAAATGTATTTCAAATGCCTACAGAAATATCACTCACTGAGCTAAAAGGATAAATGAAGAAATAACACCACCCTACACTATAAGGCCAAAGATTGTGCACTTACAATATGATTCAAAACAGAAATATCAATTCGTTATCTTTGACACATAAACGACTTGCACAGGGAAGCTAGCTGAGATGTGCAAACTGTCTGCTGTAAGTGGAAATGGGAAACATGAATTCTCCACTTACATTCTCCCAAAAGCAACCTAAGTTACAGTGCCTACCTTGTCAATGGCCTGACCATAAAGACCATAAAAGGAGTAAAGACATTGTGCCAAGGAAACATTCCTGTCGAAAGTATAACCATAGAGGAAGCACTTGGTGACTTCCTGACTCTTATAACTAAAGTCAAGTCTTCTGAGCGACATGAAAATCAAATAACTGTTTTAATTGGTCATTATTCGGCAACGCTCGATGTCCCTACTCTCCTGAGAAATAGTGATGAAAACTTCAAGGATGGCATTACTGATATGAATGTCTACTTTGCGGATAGTCTACATCTGATGAAAAAACTGATTAAAAACAAACATAAAGCATCTGAGCTCGATTCTAGTAGATACTGCAAACCAAACCAAAGAAACTTTTATAACCATTTGTTCAAGGAACAATTTGACGCCCATGATGCTTTAGAAAATGTCAGGGCGCTGAGAAAAATTCTTTTTGGATCGTCATTAAGCCTCTCCAGAAAAAAAACATCGTTGAGAATTCCAGTATCATCAGTGCTCCCCACGCAGTGGCAAACATGCTCTACCGAGATCAACGCCACGAACTTCTTCTAACATTCGGTGACAACTTGTTCAACGTAACTGACACCGGACCAATTAAAAGATCAATGGCACAAAACATTGCTGACAGTGATCTCTCTTACGATGACCTTCACAAACTGTACACAAGGTTACAAGGTTTGGTAGAAGAGGACTAGTCGCCATATTGTCTAATCCACCAACAACTTCATCGGCGAAGGCAACACGAGTCACACGGACGAAGAGGATATTGGCCGCCATAGTTAGACACTTCGAAGAAACCAGGAACGAAGAATAAGGAGAGATGCCCGAAAAAAATCTCAGGCATAACGTTTTACTTGTTAGAAGACTCGCAATCTCTAAACAAACATTCCGATCGAAGCGCCAAGCAACACGTGTTTTCCATTTCAAACTTTCGCTCGTTGTTTTTCAATAAAAATATGGCTAATATAGTCAGAAGCTGGAAGTATATCTTTCAAGGTGGGCCCGGAAGGCTGTTTTTAACGGCTGCTGAATGACTTTCTGAGCAGTAAACGTTTCTGAACATCAGATCGGATGCAGTAGGAGCTCGCGCGAGCACACGCAATTGTCAGCGGTAGCCGTAACAGATCATGAACAACTGTCGATATAATGGCATCCGGATTTTTAATTGCGCGAGAACGCGCGTGGGAATTGCTAGACTCACGAAAGCTTTTGCATGAAAAAAAATTCCGATGACCCCTTCTTTTTAATGTTTCAATATAATACAATATAATACTAATAACATTGAAAGGAATCATCAGAAAAAAATTAGGAAATTCTACGGAAGGACATTTGCGATGCGTGAAAATTGCCTTTTTCTAAATTCTCTGAAATTCCGCTCCGTATAATTTTTTAAAAGTCTTTTGCGTTTTCCTTTTCAATTGCCAAAAGCGGTCACTAAGAAAAATCACGGGGTCGCCGAGTTAGTTTTCATATTATTTGAGCCATAAGCTAAAATAGGCGTCTGAATAATCCTATGAAAGTATTGCCATGGAAACTGCTGGTGACGAAATAACACCTATTTTTGGATAACCAATGGTTATATACTTCAACCCTGTAAAAGTGTTCAACTGGCCTTGGTTAGTCTTTTTTGTTATATTCTTTCAAAGCTACAAACCATCAAAAAGATGAAAACTGGTACCAGCCACCTTAACTCGCACTGCTTCCGCTTTTCTTCAAACAGTTTCTTGCGATTGCCACGAGTTCACTTGAAGTTTTGAATTTAATGATTGTTCGGAAGCGATAACGAAAATCTCCTTAAAAAACAGGCACGTTTAATCGGTTAAAAGACGGTAAAACTGAAAAAAAATGCGACTACAACTGAAAAACACACACGCGAGAAATCGTACGCGTAACTTGCGTAGGAACTGGTAAAATTTAAATGTCTCAGCGCGCGCGCGCGCTAACCGCACGACGCGCCATTCCCGTACTTTCTTCTTAGCCTTTTCCCCATCCCAACACTGGGAGGTAGTCCTAGTGTGTTCCTAAATAAGGAATTAAAAATTAATTCCAAGCGGAATCAGCTTATTAATTCGTCTCACGACAGTTTTGACGCCACACGCAACTTTAGCAACACGGGTGTGGCCATCACGTCCAGGATACACTTCGACAATTCGTCCTAACGGCCAACGTTCTCTTGGAGTATCGGGCTGAATCACAAGAACTACATCTTCAACTTTTAGGTCTCGGAATTCTGAAGTCCACTTCGGTCGGCTGTTAAGGGCAGGAATACATTCCTTGAGCCATCTCCTCCACACTCGTGAAATAATGCCCCGGACCTTTCGCCATCGTTGACGCGGAGGCAAAGGAGTAATTTCAACGGAGTCAGGCACGAACTGTCCCCCCATTTGGCCCTGCAAGAAATGGTTAGGGGTCAATGGAACATCTTCTCGTGGATCTGAACTCTGATAAGTCAACGGACGGGAAATTAAGAAGGGATTCCACCTCAGCGAACACAGTGATCAGCTCCTCATCGTTTAAATGTTTACAACAGTTTCTTCCGACTGCCACGAGTTCACTTGAAGTTTTGAATTTAATGATCATAGAATGGAGTTTTTGAAGTAAAACCAAACCAAAATTGTTAAGTGCTCCACCCATCACAATCATTAAACAAATCGCACATATTGTGAGTCGCCAGGCTTCCCATTTCATTGGTATGCACCACTTGCAGTTACTCAGCATATTTTTAATATCAGACTAAGCGCGCCAAACCACAATTTTCTAATTGTAAGTGTTTAAATATCTTTTCAAAGTTTGCAATCGAAAAACTCTGACAGACATTTCTAGGACAGAAAAAGATCAGCCACAAAAGGAGGAAAACAGAATCCTCTCGCCTCTCCAATGGGAAAACAACGAGAAAACTATATCTATAACAACAACATAAACAGCACAGCAAGACGTTGAATGATCACCTAAATTATCGCTCTATTTTTCTATTTGGCTTCGTTGAGTACTTAACATGTTGTAGTCATCTAATCTTTAATAAATTTCAAAATTAAGTCGCGGAAGCCTGAATGGTAAGCTTTTAAAAATGTACCTAGTTTTGGATAACCTTGACCGATCTCTAATTCGTACAAAAATAAACGTTTTAGTCGCTCATCGATACATTTTAAAATAATTTTTTTGATTGCTTAAATACCCAACCTCAATGAATTTATGCTACATTCTATTTCTGTGGGAGTTGTGAGACATCCAGCCAGAGGTGTCAACACTAGCAATACCGAATTGGCCGAATTGTAAAAAAATGAAATCAAAATTCCAGGTTTATGCGTAGAGAATGTTTTCATTTCTATTTCTGTTGAAACACCTTTCTGTTGAGAGACTTTTTGCACATTCCCAATTCCCCATTCCCGCTTTTAACAACATCCACCTTTCTACGGATCACCGCTGACAGGCAAAACGGTGTATGACTAGATAACAGCCCTTACAGGCATGAAGTGGAAACAAACGCCGACAACTCGAGAAAATTCAAGTCCCTGTAGGGATTTTCCATGCTCAAAAGTATAGAAATCTGGAAACAAGTTTGCTTTTTTTTTGTTTGTTTTTTTTTCTATTTCGAACGATGTTTGATCAACACTTTAGGTGTATTGAGTTCACTGATTTACTAAATTTTTGTCTATTAGGGACTTCAAAAAACTTTTAAATATTGTTTAGACTCATTCCCTGTTTAGTTTATCCAACCAAATAAAAAAAAAGAAAAAAAAACCAGTCAAATGAACAACTCGAAATCATGTGTTGTTCAGAATCATAAAAAATGACTTATTAACCTAAAGTCACGGTTCTGAAGTTTACCTGAAATCCGACCTCAATTGTCGTATATGTCAAGACTGGTCAGAGGAATACAATCTACCTCTTTTTGTTGTTTGGTTTCCGAGTCCAAGTTATAATTTGAGTTTGACTTCGAGTTGAACTTTTAACGCTAAAAAGAAAATAATAATAATGATAAAAAATTACCAATGGGCCCGCGTGGAATTGAAGAAATAGTTATTTCTTCATGACAAGGGTGTCAAAAAACCTCTGACGTTGAAAACTTACCTCTCGCCATTCACAAAATTTGTATGCAAATTTCTTTAAGTTGAAAAGTGACCTTGTTATTAAGAGAGGAAGAGAAAAAATCAGGTCAGGGATAATTTTAGAATGACAGTGTTGGACATAAAGAAACCGTAGCACTCTTTTAACTTTACTATTTAAGCGTAGATCTTTACAACAATAACCAGGTTTGATGGCTTGAAGAACTTATCAAATTTAAGGGCAGGGAGTACTATTTGGATCAACGTTCTAAAAATGCTTTTCAGTAGCAAAATTCACTGCATAATAGTTAATTAGAGCTACAAATCGCACAATGTGGTGTGTCGCCGGATTTCCCGTTTCAGTGGTATGCAGTTAATTCCATTTTTTCAGTACTAGAAATTAAGAATGCCTGACCATAAATCTATAAATGTACATGTACAAAGAGTCCAAATATCTCCCGAAGTTTGAATAAAACACCCTTAACTTGAAAGGATATTAACTTTTGCTTTAGATATTTCCACGCAAGTAACAAAAGGAAAAACTTGCACTTCGCGCCCGACTCGCGCTTGCCTCCGTTCGCTTGAAAACCCAAAAAATCACGCGAGTTCTGAAGGCTAAATGCTGACCTAGATATCGCTTTATTTTTCTTATTGAGATTTGGATTGCATCCAGAACCTAGAGCCTGATTATTTCCGAGGGTAAAGATCAGAATTCAGATTCCGATGAATTTGAAAACGATCGATACACCAAAGAATGTAAGCCAACACCTTGAGTAGGATTTGATTGATTGCGTGAACATTGTCAAAACGCTAAAGAAAAAACAAAGCCCATGTTGGTAAAATTGCCCTATGGAACTGTGATCTGCGTTCTCAGTTTTCGTTTACCCGCCAAAGTCGCCAGGTTATTTTGGAAGCTAATGAAGCAAAAAAGTGAGAGATTAGAGATGTCTTTAACGTACTGTATGGCAAAGATACGTATCCTTTAGAACTTTTATTTATGGAAAGCCGATAAGTGTAGCCGTCTTGCATTTGTGTGAGAACTTTGCAGCTTATTCTACCTTGTCTCTGAATAAGCCCTTTTAGTGGTTTGATTCTTTTTCTCTGGGGAGACCGATTTAATTTTATCCTTAAAAAAAAAAACAGCTCGGTTTAAATAGAGTTAGTAGTCCCCTCTTCTAACTCTGGCTTATACTCTTCTTGTAATTCCATATTCGAGTAGAATGCGATCGCAAGTTTACACGTTTAGCGTGCTTTACAAGCTCCATGACTAAATAATTAGTTTAAAATGCATGCAGTAAAAAATGCACGCAGTTAAAAGGATGCACGCGCGCAA
The DNA here is from genome assembly GCF_036669915.1 of Pocillopora verrucosa. Lineage (NCBI taxonomy): Eukaryota > Metazoa > Cnidaria > Anthozoa > Scleractinia > Pocilloporidae > Pocillopora > Pocillopora verrucosa. Next base: position 5,569,844 of record NC_089312.1, read on the forward strand.
CACGCAAACTGCGTGTCACTACACGCATTTGCAAGTGTGAGTGTAAAATGCGTATAAATTACACGAAATCAGTCAACTACAACTCATTAAATGTGTTTACTGAGACGATTGGATTTACATTTATCCGTAAATACTTAACGAGTATCAGCAAGTTACTGGGCTTTGTTGGGTTTCTTAATTCTTAGTTGCTGAAACCTTTGTTTCTATTGCGGAATCGTAACAGCTAACACGTGCTTGCGTAGAGAGGATCATGACGTTTACTGCTGTTTCCGAAACAGCGTAACCGGATCACTTTTCTACATGTTTCCGCCAGTATTCAGTTGAAAGCAACATGTGTTTCCGGTGACCTAATCTCTTGATGACGTCAGCGGAAACAAACGAAAACTTCTCCGAAACCACTTTGCTGCATGTTTCCATCGCGCATCTACACTCGTGTAACATTTACTTGGAATGAGCTTTGGAAAATTTTCTTTAATACAAGGACACATTGCTCTGTTGTCTTTTGCCTGGGGAAGTTTTTCTTCCGCCCATTTTCTTTTCGGCGTATATAATCATGTTTTGTACCCGACCTAAGCAGTACAAAATATAGTAGAGAGACTTGAAATATTAGCTTGCACCACTTCCGCTTTTTTATCAGACAGTCTTTTTCCTATTGCGACGAGTTCATATTTTTCCAGAACCCTCCACCAACGCCAACACTAGACACATCCACTTGAAGTAGTATAGGCAACTGAGGACTGAAATGACACAAAACAGAGCCCTGAGCGATAAGCTTCTTGGACTCAACAAAAGCTTTGCCATGTGAGTCAGTCCACTGGAAGGGAGCGTCTTTGTAGGTGAATTTTGTTAAAGCCTTGACCACATCACTCAAGTTTGGACAAAACTTTGCCAGGAAATTCAGCATTCGGCATACTGAAAATTGCTTCTGCTATCGTTAGGGCTAGGCTGACCCCTTGAAGTTGAGCTGGAATCCCATAAAAATTACTTTTGGGGTTTTAAACTTCTACCTGGCTGGGTTGAGCTCGAGTTCCACTTGTTGCATTCGCAGCAGGAAATTGCGAAGATTCTCATCATGATCTTTCTTGGCCTCCTCCTGTGTTATTCCACATCCATATTTAAGAACACGATCTGCAATGTTACAGAGACCTTTCATTCCTGCCAGGGCTTACTGCTGTCTCGTTTGATATTCCTCGTTTCGCTAGAGACTCGCTAGGGCAGACGTCGCCACCAGTACCAGCCAAAAGGAGTATGAGAGATTGTGGCTAAGCTTCATTAGTGATCTAAAGTATGTTGGTGAAACCAGATATCGCATCAGCCACCACAAAATAATTTGCACCATTCAGTTGTGGCAAAATGTCCTCAAAACGGGGAATTACCTTTTCGGCGTTCGATTTAGTGTAATGTCACGTCACTTTTGTTGTAAAAAAACCGCGAAAGCTCGGACATTGGGTCAGCTACCCTCGACCCGTGTAAGGACTTCGACATTTTGTTGTAGATAATCTCCACTGTCGAGAAGCTTCTCTATACACAAAATTGATTTCTTTGTTGTGTAATATGTTTGATTATTTATCAAGCAAGTTGTTATTTCACTACCGCCAAAGTAGATGCGAAGAATGTAGCAAGAAGCGTAAACAAAATAAGAACCGATTTCAACGCTGTCAATGTGGCAGAACTTTAAAAATATTTCGAGGAATCGGGGGATTTCAGCGAGCAGATGGTTAAAAACTTCGATCATGGAAATCGTCTCCGCAGTTGAAAAATTGGTTCTGCCAATGGATTCAAATTTCGAATAAGACGACACCACCTCTTCAAACCATTCTGTTAATCAGGAGATACAAATTCCCAAATCATCTTTCGTAAAGACTGTGTACAATGTGGACGCGTCGCTGCCGTTTGGATTGGAAGACATTTTTAGTCATTTGAGTACCACTCTACCGATTTGTCAGGGACTCGCCGCTTATATATCATTTTAAGATAAATTCCTATTCATCGATGGTTATGTGGAATCTTTGGTAACAACTCAGTTCAAACAAGAGGGTGTTCATGTACATGTGGCTTAAGTGCAGCCTTTGAAGAAAGTCAAAACGGACGAGGTAAAGGAATACCAAGATCTCTCTTTTATTCTTGTTTATTCTTGTACACATAGCTGTCTTTCTTGTACACGAACGACGCACTTCGATGACATGACCCTTTCCACCTTTGCCTTCTCAGCTTTTGTCTAACTGCTCCAAGAAAATGGAAAAACTTGAACGAATCGCCGATTAAACAGGATTGCGATATTGGTAATCGTTTTCGCAAGCATCATAAGTGCCTCTCTTTGTCGCAACCATTCTTTTGGTATACTTGGGGAACTGAAATCGTACTCGTTCATCGTGTATGAATCGGTTTTAATTTAGGGAACCAAGGCTTGCTCGCGTTCAAAGCGATTCGAGAGTACTAATTTCCATCACGCATACCTTTTACTAACCGAGTTCGAAGGCCGTCCTGTAAGATACGGACCTAGTTTTTTTCCGCTGGGTTTATGTCACAAGCGCGAAGTGCACGGGAAAAACGAGGTTCTTTAACTTGCAGTACGGACCGAGAAAAACGAAGTTAGTACGATATTTACTATATCTCTTGATTCAAATAGAAGGGAAAAATATTTTAGTTTAAGCGAAACGGCCAGTAATGATTAACGAGCGTCAAATCCTAAGCACGAGAATATTTTATTGGCTTCCAATAAAAACTGGACTTTGGGTAAAAAGTTCAAAATATTCGTTAATTACCCATGCGTAGTTTAGAATAATGCAAAATTACACGAAAGCAACAGTTTAAGTATACCAAGGTTTTCTGTAAGGAAGTGAGATAAAACGTTCTATAAGTAACACTCTTGTCGAGAGTTTTTTTTTAATTCCTGGAATCTGCAAAGCACAACGCGTTTCTGTGTAGAGAGTGCGAACTAACGGCTAACTTTGTTCAATGTCAGTGTCAACGTCAAACGAATGAATGAATTTTATCAATTCGATCGAAAACAGCACAAGCACCTTTTTAACGATTAGTATCTGATTTTTGGTGATTTGTGGCGTTTTCATAGAAGTTGCAGGGTGCAGACTGAAAAAAAAGATTAAAGACGGGTTTACATTGAGTCGATGTTTGTTGACGCGATGAAAGAAAGGCGTGGACTCGCTTGAGAGCTGAACCTACTTTTTAGAGCTTTAGGAGCAATAAAAACGAGACGATTTAGACGAAGATAACTCGAATATGCAATTTGAAAGCTTAAAATACTGTCATTTTGCTTGTCGACACCTTTAAAGAACTTGCCTAGGAGCTTATCGAGAGCAGCAGCAGGTATGCTTATTACATTAGAATTTCCATCAAACTGCTGTTCGTAAAACTCTACAAACTTTTTGCACTCGTATTTTGACTTTTCAAAGTATTCGACGACCTTTCGGCTGCAATGGAATAATCTGGTTTACGACCCGAATTAAGTTCGTCGTAGATAGTCGTATTTTTCTACTTGCCGCTTGTCCTACTCAAAAACTCGAAGAATCCGACTCGAAAGATTGGGATATCTGCTTCTAAGTTTTGCTCTTTTTCCTCGTTGGCGAACTTTTCCTTAAGTCGGTTCAAATTTTTCTTGAAGCGATATTTTGGCGATCAAAACAAAATTTTGAATTTAGCGGGCCATGCAATGAAATACGGCGCTAAATGGACTAATCATAGCGCACGTTCTACCCGAGAGATGTAACGAGGGGTTTTATTTGATAATCTACGAGCTTAATGCCCTGAAAATACCTGATCAGATACATCACTGTACGCACGCACAACTAGTTTGATTATTCCATGCCAAAGCGCTTTCTGCTACTGACTGAGAAGCAACGTCGTACTAGTGCACGTGTCAACCGGACTGAGGATGAATCACCACGCCCTCACCCAACTAACCGCCCTCGTTGGACTGTCCGCAGCGACTAATTCTATACATTTTCAGAACACATGACATTTCATAAATACCAGCTGTATGTTTTTCCTGATGTTCATTTGGTAAGTAAGGAATTTCAGGTATGTTATGTTCAAATGACAAGGACGACGAGCGAATATATACGTACTTTTCATATAATAAAAATTGTCACCGGTCGATCGATTGAAGAAAAGAAGAAGAATAAAATGAATTGATTGAAGCTGTAAAGAAATATAGTTCTTGTATATGTGTGATTGTACATAGTGCGGAGCATAGATTTCACAAACGTACGGTATAAAATTCTGGTAGGGGTTATATAAAACCGCACGATCAGAACATATTTACCTGTCATGTAATGAAAAAGGAAGATCACGAATAACGAGTGCTGAAAGAGTCCGATAAATAGAGGAAACAAGAAAAAAAAGTGTTTCTGGAACAAAATCTAGTGTTTCCATCCACTCTAGATCTGAATTCGTTAGCAGAAATAAGACAAAAATCTGTTTCCGAAAAGTAACCCAGTATTTCCGTCGACGTTCTGTCTGATTACGTCTACGGAAACAAGAGAAAAACGTGTTTCCGGAACGTGACCTTGTATTTCCGTGAACGTTTAGGTATGATGACGTCGACATAAATACAAAAAATTCATGTTTCCGCCACGTTACTATGTATTTCCGCACATGTTAACATGACGTTACACTTGCGGATACATTTGTTTGTTTTCCTTCAACTGAAACCTGACGGAAACATGTAAAAATGTGGTACGGTTCCGCTGTGACCGCAGCAACGGAAACACGAGTAAACGTCACCAAACCGACAGCGGAAACGCGTGTTGAGCATCGTGTTTCCGCAAGGTTTTCACATATTTCTTCCACGTTTCCGTTTACGGATTCTTGATATTTCTTCATGTGTATATTATTCGCATCTACTTTAGCGGTAGCGAAATATCAACTTGCTTGATAAATAATAAAACATATAATACGAAAGAAATCAATTTCGAGCAAAGAAAAACTTCACCACAGCTAAGAGTTGTCATAGGCATATAAGGTTGCTTTGCTGTGGGTGAGATAGTTTTTTTCGTCAGCCCTAGAAGGATCAAAGATTGAGCAATTCTATCTGGTGGTGTGTTGCATGTGGAGGTAGTGTCTAACAGCACCATGATTGATTTGTTTAGGTCCTTGGTCACACCCAGTTCCAAGGGGCTGGACAATTAACGCCCTAAGGCCTCGCCTATTGGATGTTGTAAAGTGCTGTAGACAGTTTGGGAATATATTTCTGGTTTGATATAAACCTTAAAGAGATCAGTTTCATACTCCTCCCCTGAACTTTTTTCGGGTTCTTCTTACCAGCTATGGAGGAACGGAAAGCTGCCAAAGCTTTGTCTTTTTCCTGCCACTTTAGCCTAACAGGCACAATCCGCTTCTTCTGCTGTTTCTTCGGCAGGAGGCTCGCTGTCTTACCATCCATTGAGCTCGCACCAATTGCGACCATATCATCACCCAATCCGAAGTAATACATCAATCCCAAAACATTCTGAAAAAGTTTACCTTTATTGTCAATTCACAGTTTTATAATTAACCAGAAATCCGATTTCAATCGTTACACGAAGGCGCGCCATAAAAGGAGAGGTGCCTTAGGTCCCTCTGAATCATTTGTCAATCATCCGTCGTGGCATACAGAACTCCAAAACAGCCTGAGCTGCAGCCAATGCAAGGCACTGACCAGAGGCGCATTTCTCGGTAAAAATTTCTACGTTTTCATGACAATGGAAGAATTTTTTGAGGTTTGTACTACCTTCCTCCGATCGAAACCTTCTTCACTTGTGGCGGTAAATTTGAAATTCGAAATGATTCGCTTCGCCGTCGCCTAAAATTGCCATGGCGTAATTTCATGTCTGTTCTTAAATACTGGATGTAGATGACCGTTAGAATAAAAAGAAAAGATGAAGAAATGTTCAAGGCATTTCTTTAATAATGCGAAGAGGAAGTGCTGTTAACCCCACGGAAGAAAAATAAAAGCAAAGCGAGCATTGCAGGCGAAGTTCTGGAGCGCGCGAGTGAACCGCCGCCAACCACCGATTCACTTGGACATGTCCAGGCATCGATGTCGCCAAATGAATCATCTGCACGGGCTTCCTCCACAAATGGTGCGATTTATTTTTCTTTTTTTTAATCTAAGTATAATATGATTCCAAAAGTACTGAATGACCTTTAACCTTTGGAACAATACATTAGAAAGGTAACTTAGGACTACAGTTCGATACCAACAATCACTGTGATAATGTATCACCAAGATTGAAACACTCGCGTAACGCAATAATTTTCCAGAAATAACTAATTGCAGATTTTTTTCAAACTAGGAAATATTAGTTAGAATAAACTTGCAAACCATAGATTTTTTTCGTATGATGCAACAGTTCATGTCTAACACTGCTTCCTTTTGATGCCTTCATTTTCCGAAATGCAGCCTTGCGTGACACCTACCAAACGTTTTGTCCTGCCTAAGAATGTTTTGTCCTGTCTAAGAATGTTTTGTCTTGCCTAAGAATGTTTTGTCCTGCCTAAGAATGTTTTGTCCCGCCTGAGAATGTTTTGTCCTACCTAAGAATATTTTGAAAGGAGTTATTTCTTTAGAACTACAAGTTATATTTATTGCGATATTTTATGCTACACCATGGGCATAAGTGTCAATTAAACATGAAAAATGTACATAAAAATTGTCCAAAATAAAATGTAGGCGGGAAGACTAGTTGTACGATCATATCATACTTCATGACCGTTCAGTTGCGCTTTAGCTCTAACAGTTATTTCACCTTGTCTCCACAATAGCTGATGCAAGAGGGGACGAGTTCGAAATGTGTATTTACTGTTGGCAAACGCCATATGTAACGACCGACAGTCGCGAATACCTTGCCTATCGTGAAGCACATATTCAAAATCACGTGCGACGTAGAAAAGATTAGAAGACGTACTGGAGAGCATTGAACAAATGTGGGCTCTGGAAAGACCCTGTTTACCAGGCTAGAAAAGTCGAACTGGGGGACCACGTTAATGTAGTGCGGGAAAGGATGTCCAATTGTGTTATAAAAAATGTGAGCTGAAGGTTTCCTAACCCTCCTGGTATTGCCTACATGGGGCATAAAAGGGAATAATAAAATTCTCATACAAATGCCCACCTCAAAGAGAGCCCAAGTACCCAATTTTTTTTTTTTTTTTATGGTCCATTTTACAATGTCCACACAGCAAATTATAGTGACTTTCCTATAGGTTAGGAAAAGATATACAGTGCAAAGAAAAGTAACAGGAGGAAACAGAGAATGAGTCTGCTTGGAAATACCTTACGTCAAACCTAATATTCATGTTTTCATTGCTTGGTACCAGCAGTTGTTAGAATTGGTCCTCCCTAATGACCTCACATATTAATACTGAACATTTGGGCTCCTAGTTGTAATTATCACAGAAACTGTGGTGCAATGGAAAACAGAAGAGACATCATTTGTTTATATTAAAAAAGGTAGACTAGATAGTTTCTCTGAAATTAAAAGTCTTTGAAGTAAGCACCCTGGTCTCTGCCAAGCAGTTTGGATGCCTGGTATGTTGGTACATCTGTAGAGATGATGCTTCTTGATTCACATTTTCATTCTGTAAGACAAATGAGTCAATGAGCAAGAGAAGGCAGTGAATCCAAAAAGTGCCAAAGTAATTGTGCAGAATTAACAACATAAGTTTCTTACCCAATCAAGAATGGCTAACTCCATACACATGTTGTAAGTGTCATCCCCATAATGAATCCGCTTTGCAGCATAAATGAGCATCACTGAATGGAGAGACTCAATCCAATATGTTTCCCTGCACTGAAGAAGGCAACAAATTATGGGTGATTTTTCTTTAACTGAAAAATGAATTTGTTCAACTCATTTATGGCCCTTACATCAACATCATTAATTTGGAAGAAGAGATAAACTTCTTCATGCAAAGAAACATAAACATACAGCATGCATCACTTAATTACCCGCATGTAGTCCGATGCATGCCTATAAATTGAAGTGCCCATAATGGCCTCCCTGCATGCAGCTACTACTTCAGGTTTAGTTAAAAGTTTTTTGCTCATCACATAGCCATTCTGCTTGCACCATGACTCCGCATGGCATCTGACATGATTTCCCTGAGTAATAAATACACCAAGTTATAGAAAAATAGATTAATAAATCAGTAGTAATAATTATAGTAAGTATAATGTCTCTTGTTCACCATTATTAAAGAAATATGTGCAATCTTTGAGGTAATGATCATGTCATATCTTACTAGAATAACACAACAAAAGGTACTTACAGAAATGAAAACAAAATACTATGTTCTCAATAAACAGTCACTCAAACTACCTGGTAATGGTCAACTACATTCAACAGTGTACCCTGAAATTCTTCTTCATTGGGTGGACTGTTCTTCATGCAGAAGTATACAAGAGTCCTTGTACTTTTCAATGTAAAATATTCAGAATTATTATATTCCATTATAGTCATCTTACATCAAGAAGGAATTTGACATCTGCAGGTAATTGTGGAGAGAATATAGCTTTTGATGACTCTCATAAGAGAGATATCTTACCTTTGTCTAACAATTCAAAAAACCACTTTGAGCCCTCATCCCTCTGGGCCCCTGAGGCAACTTCCTTCATTGCTTTAGTCACAGACTTTGCACCTGAAAATAAACAAAAAATATTAATACCAATAAAATGCTAACTTTCAAGAAATAGTCATAATCATCAAGACAAAATGAGCCAAAAAATACAAGTGTGTACTGAGTACCATGCCAAGAGTCAAAGGAATTAAACATTCCTTTTGACAAGATCCATGTTTTTAGCTGTAATACAAAGTCATATATGCCACCTCTGCAACATGGAACCCTGAAAAAAGAATTACTTTAGCTGCATTATAAAAGATACTTCTGACCTCCATATTTGTATTACATATGCGATATGATATTATTGAGGATGCAAATTTATCATACCTTGTGTCTCAGAGAGATAAGTCAGCAGCTCTTTTGTCATAGGGACCTCACAGCTTACTGCTGAAGTTTCATTGGCTCTACTCCAGTTGACAACTGCTAACACCTTGTGTTGAACATACCAGAGGTTCAACATATCATACAAAGAGATCAAGTAGAAACCATCTTACCAGAAAGAAAGGGCTGACACTGTTGTGTGTGCTGCTGATTGACTGGAATCATGCCTTGCATCTGTTATAACACACTGCAGGAAGAAATGGTAGAAATCAAAACATAAAAATGGTCACATTTCAAGGTTTACAATCTGATATAAGATTTTATATTTTTGTATGTGCCAGTCTACATAATATATTCTGAGTATGGCAGGTGTATAAGTATGTGGCCAAAGACAAAATGAAATTAAAATGACAACTTGTACCTCTCCATTCACAGCATATGCAGGGTTACTCTTCACTTGTTCTTGAGTAGCCAACATTGACTCATTGGAGACCCTCTTCATGACTGTCAAGTAACTGAGCTTTTTCAAGACTGTTGAAGTGATTAAAAATAGAAGTATTTTAGAATTGCATCTGGTAAGGCACAAACCAAAGAAGGAACAGTTCAGTCAGTTTGAGCTATCTTGGTAGAACATTCATGATTTAGCAACCTGCAAACTGCTGTTGACTGCCTTCTCCTTTCAAAGAGAAAGACTACATGATTTTCAGAGCATCTGCGCATGTGCATTACTAACCTGTGTCAGAGGTCTTTTCTCCCTCTGACCCGATGTTGGCTGCTTGACAGAAACTTGTGTATTCTGTCTCTGTCAAGCCACAGGAATACTCCATGAATCAATCTGTGAAAGAGAGACAGAGAAGTGACCAGTTACAAAAAACAAAAACTGTAAAATACCGAGATAACAAATTTCTGTAAATTTCAAGCAAAAATAAAAGAGTGCTCACCTCAAATTTACATAGTACTTTGGAGGAGATCCTCCCATGATAGGGGAGGAGTGCCACTTGAAAGAATCTTCACCAACACATGAAATTGTCACTGACACTTCATGACTCTGTCGATTGAAGACAAGTGACTCACAACCGAGGGGTTTTCCACAATAACGACATGATGTCGTTGGCGTATTAGAGAAAAAAAAACAGAGTTCGCAGAGATTCTTTACTGCAGAGATATATGGAGTCGTTCTCTACTGAAGATGCAGTGATTTGCATTCTTTGTGACGTACGTTCTGCTTGTGGAGGAGAAATTGGAGAAAAAGGATTGGTTGAATTGGATGAATGGATTGGAAGAAGCTGAAGGAATTGAAAACCGTGCGGTTGTGGATGGTGTATTTCGGACTTCCCGTTGATGATAAGCTCAGATCGCTCGATGTCAGTTATTTCCTCTCAATTTTCTCCTCAAAAGCTAACAGAAGAGCTTCCATCAAATCTGCATTCTGTGTGCTTGTCATCGCTTTTGTAAGATTCAACGAGCCTTTGGCCATCTTTATGCGGTCTTTGATGCCGAGAAGTCTGCTCTCCTGAGTTCGAGGAACTTCTATGTTGAACGAGAACTGTGGACCTCGATCCGTTGGATGCTTTTTCTTGGGTACAGATGACTTATTTCCCTCAGTCATAACGAATAAATTTCCCAATAAATATATCTTTCGAGCAGCGACAGCCAAGACTATTCTCCAAACTGAACTAGAGTTGTGAAATTCTGTCTCAAAATCGCACTTACTTGTGAAATCATCCCTACTTTAGAGGTTTTGTCACAGAATTGTCACAGATAACAATAGTCTGAGCATTGCGCATAGAATGTGTCATGAATCCGCTAGTTTCAATGGGAATAATCTGAAGGCTCGAAGAACCAGTTTGTATCAGGGGCTTGGGACATAAGCCGAAGTTACACGGCGCGAATTTTGAAAAGACAACTGTGCGAGTGTCTCGTCGACCGCAGATAGCGCTTTGAGCGGCCGAACGATAAGTTAGTGCCAATCAATATCAAAATGAGCTCAATCATGGGAATGAGAGTCAACAAGACGCAATATCTTCTAATTTATTGACACACAAAAAAAACACTTAAAGTGTGTCTTCTATGCAGACCGTTTCACTCATGGTGGGAACTTTTGTCGCCATATTGGATGATTTTTGCATTTGAGCTGAAACAGAGGGGAGGAGCCAACCTATTTATAACGCGCCTTCGTGTTAAAATTCACCTTTCACAAAGCCTTTCCCTAACGCAAGCAATCATCAGTAAAAAATAATCAATTCGGACTTTTTTCCATAAAATGAATGTTCAAAATGAACATTCCCACCTCCCCCCTCCCACTTAGAGAACACACTGTTAGGTCAAAAAGAGATATTTTGTTTATTAAACTTGAATCATCTACAAACAGTATTATGTCAAAACTAAGGTTCTCTTCTTTGCGCAAGTTTAGACTATGTATTTTTTTTTAAAAAAATTAATTTCTTTGGAGCTGCCGATGTAAATTTAAAGAGAGGCACCATTCTTGCAGGCGAGCTGCAATTTTAAACCAAATCCTCTGACTCTTCCCTTGCGGCCACTTAAGCGATAAATGATGACCGGTAACTAAGGTCTCGAGGGATTTGGCCGAAATTCCAAGGGTCTCCCTCAGTAGAAGAGGAGTCTGGAAAGAAGTTAAGGGTTAATTTCTATTCCTAAAGATGTACTTTGCAAACTCTGTAAGTCTTAAAACTTCATGAGATGATTAATTTGCTTTATTGTCTTTCTTAATATCGTTTACATAGATACTTATCTGACAACCAGATAGCAGAGCTACCACGTGGAGTCTTCAGCTACAACACCAAGTTGATTCGACTGTAAGTAAACAACATTTGTTGCTTATCCCATGAGACTTATTTTTAAGAAGCTTATACAGACCCAGTCACACGTGTAAACTATAGCAATTTGTAACGTTGGGACTCAAATCCAATATCTCAGCTCATGTACTTACAAAATCTTGGTTTCAAATTTTAATTGCCCTTAAGTCCATGCGTTGCAGAGGGGCCAGTTTACAGCTCATAATGGCAGGATCCAAATCCTATATCCCAACTGGCATATTTGCCAAGACCCCTTTTCAAATTTTATAATAGAAATCCCATCGCCATTGTTATTAGTGGGAATGGGATTCAGTTTCTATTAAAATTTTGTTAATCCCACTAGTTTCAAAAAGGGTTCAGAGAGACGCAATTTATCGAAAGATGGAGAGTTCAAAACTCAGCCAGTCGAAAAGAAATTTGAAGTTAACAAGAATAGCAAAATCAACAAATTCCAACCTCCTCCTTCCCACTTCCCCCCTCCCACTTTGAGAACATGTTGTTAGTTCGTAATATTCAGATCAAAATCGAACAAATCACATCGCGTATTTACCAAACCTCGGTTCTAAATTTTAATTGCCCACTGGCCCATGCGATCGGCTGCATTGAAAATCCGATTTCAATCGTTACTGATCCCATTTAAATTCACCTTTTATGGAGCCTTTCCCCTAACGTAAGCAATTATTAGAAAAAAACAATCAATGCGGACTTTTTTTCATACAATGACTGCTCAAAATAAACATTCCCCACTCTACCCTTCCACTCAGAGAACACATGGTTAGGTCAAACAAGGGATATTTTGTTTATTACATTTAAATCATTTACAAACAGTATATTGTCAAAACAAAGGTTCTCTTCTTTGCGCAAGTTTAAGCTGTGTATTTGTAAAAAATTAATTTTTCTGGAGCTGCCGATGTAAAATTAAAGAAAGACATGATCCTTGCGGGTAAGCTGCAATTTTATCAATTGCAGAAAAGGAAGACGAAGAAACATTCAGGCTCGGACGGGATTTGAACCCAGGCCTCCCAGAATATCACTACCAACTGAGCTACGGAGCTTTTTTGAGTGTGAATAACAAAACATTTAGAAACATTTTATTGTCGAACGAAGGCTCATTTTACTGTGCGACTTTTCGATATGTATTTGTGGTGAAATGAGTTTCTTCTGACTTGCGGATTAAAATCAAATAAAGACATGATCCTCGCAGGTGAGCTGCAATTTTACCAATTGCAGAAAAGTTGACTAAAAAAAATTCAGGCTCGGACGGGATTCGAGATACTAATTGGGCGATGCTGCAAACTGAGCTACAAAGCCACACGTTATGAGTGAGGTAAATTTTGGAAGATTCATCTTTCCTTGGTGAAAACTTATGCTCTTTGCAAAGAGGTAAATCAAATAGCGCCACGACAAATGCAGGTGAGCTGAAATTTTAGCAATTACGGAACAGTCCAGAAAAAAAGGAGAAAAAGGCTCGTTCCTTGACTTTAGGGGTTACCTCGCTCCAACTTGGGAGGAGTAGACGAATCTAGAAACAATTTTGCTTTAATTTTTTACTTTGTTTTTTCAACACTTTAGGTGTATTGAAAATTGTTTGAGTTTACCTATTTGGTACATTTTTTTCGGTTTGGTATACACAATGATTTTTAATATCATTAAGACTCCTTCCCAGTTAAGTTTATCCAACCAAATTAAGAAAACAAAACAAAACAAAAGTAAAAAAACAACAACAAAAAAAGGTGAAATGAACGACGAGAAATTGTGTTGTTCAGAATGCTCATAAAAAGTATTGGAAAAATTTGGCTTAAGATACGCCCTGAAATCTTTCTGATAAGAGCCTGTTGATTTCTGAGGGTAAAGGTCAGAATTCAGATTTCGAGATTTTGAAAAGTATTAACTTGCGGTGTAAAATAATTCTATCCTTTAAAATAAAAAATAAAATAAATTAAACAGCTTGGTTTAAAAAGAGTTAGTAGTCACCTCTTGTAAATCTGGTTTATATTTTGTGGTAATTCCATATTCGAATAAAACACGATCAAAAAATGACACGTTCAGCGTGCTCTACTAGCTCCATGACTAAATAATTAGTTGAAAATGCATGCAGATGAAAGACTGCATGCGCACAACACGCAAACTGCGTGTCCTACACGCAATTGCAAGTCTGACTGTGAGAAGCGTGTAAATTAAACGATTAGTGTAGCCAAGTTGAGTGAGAACTTTACATATCATTCTTTCTTGTCTCCAAATTTGTCCCTTTTCTGGTTTGTTTCACTCTCATGCATTCGTTTTAGTCGTTAGTGATGTGATGTGCGTTTTCTCAAAGTAGACCGATATTTGAGCGTTTAGCGCAAAAACCAGTTGTCTAATAATTTGTTTGCTAAATTATTCAACCTGCAAACCCTGTAACCTATTAACTTTACGTTAGCTATTTCAGGATTTTACTAAAACACATGTTCTTACATGAATAATGAATATCACACAGTTTCTAGAACTCTAAGCAGTTAGCATAGCAGGTGGCGTAATAAACAAAACGATCGCAATGTTACATCATATAACAACTCAAGTTAGAGATAAAGACAAATATAATTGGAAACACAGTGTTATTAACAATATCAAGTAATCGGCAAATAGAGGCACTTGTATTTAAAAGAGCAGTAAAGAAACGTCTAAAAAACCCAAACTGGATAATGATGGACGGAAAAAATCATAGTATGATCCCCTCGCCTCTGTAGATAGAAAAACAACAACAATAAGGACAACAAGGACAAAAACAGCAAAAAAAAAACATTAAATATTCATTTAAATGATCCTTGTTTTCTTCTTATTAGGATTTGAATTCTATCCAGTTCTTTAACCTGCTGTAACTTTTAAATCACGTCTTATATATCTGCCTAATCTTTGTAGTGGCTTGTCTTGGAACCAAATAGAAAATCTACCGCCTGGAGTCTTCGCTAACAACACCAAGTTGACTCACCTGTAAGTAAAACATTTGTAGGTTCATATTTGATACTATCCATACTATTAATTACTATAATAGTTGTGTTTTACACAACACTTATTGTTATATTTTGTAAGCAGCTAATATTGATTCCATCCGACCCATAATACAACACGAGTTAAGTTGTAAAGATCTGAATTCAATTTAATCAGAACATATTTTTACCCAGTCCAGGGTAGTAACATCAAGAATCGCATCTCCAAAGTTATCAGCCCCATTACTTTAAAAGTTGTCGAGGAGTCCGTGATTTGTCTATTATCATTAATTCACGTCTCAAAACTTCACCAGAGATCAGATCTCGATTGTTCCTTATCTCATTACATTTACCTAATTCTCTGTTAGGTAAGGTAGATATCGACTTTTTGCCATACATTTCCAATACACACCCATAGGAAATGTATTTTTTCCGATGGAATAGGCAAAATTCTATTCGTAACACCTTCCAACGGATGTAAGATACGTTTGACGCGAAAAAGCACCGGAGGTCAGATGAAAATCAAAGAGGGCAGAAATGTTGTCCGATGGTATCCGCCGATACCCTTTTTTCGAATGGAATCCGATGGGGTCCATGGGAACCCAACGGAGTCCATCTATTTCCATCGGAATCACTAGTCTTGTGGTAAACTTAACCTCAGACAAGTGCAGTATAAACGAAATATGCCTCGTTCTTAAATCCATGAAGCAAAACAGCTCGTTTCAAGCACGAATGAATTAAATATATACCTTGTTTTTCAACCTTAAAGCAAAACAGCGCTTTACCCTTACAAATGCGGTATCCATGAAATGTGGCCAGTTCTTTAAGCCACGAAGCTAAAGAGCTCATTTTAAGCGCGGACAACGGAAAAGAACCTCGCTTTTTTGCTTAAAAACAATCAAATGCAGTGCACGTAGGAAATGCCTCGTTTTTTATGCTATAAAGCGGAACAGCAGTTATCAAGTGCGCAGCAAGCGTGGTATATGGCGAAATATGCCTCTTTTTTGAGGCCATGGAGCGGAACAGCCCATATCAAACACGAATGACTTGAAAGATACCTCGTTTTTCAAGCGCGGATAACTTCATATCTCATTCTTTAAGCCTTAAAGCAAAAATACGCTTTAAATAGAAATACGAAGCACAGTATACGGAAAATATTCCTCGTTCTTAAAGCCCTGAAGCAAAACAGCCCATTTTAAGCGTGGATGACTTGATTTATATTGTGTTCTTCCATCCATTTAGACAAAAAGGCGCTTAACGCAGAAGAATTGGATGCAGCTTACGTAAAATATGCCTCTCTTTTAAAACCATGAAGAAAAACGACTTATTTCAAGGGCGGATCACGTGAAGCATATTGTGTGCTTCACGATCGCAAATTGACACGTTTAGGGTGTTCTATTAGCTCCAGAACTAAATATTTAGTTGAAAATGCATGTAGTTGGAAATTGCGTGTCCTACACGCACTTGCAAGTCTGATTGTGAAATGCATGTAAATTAAACGATTAGTGTAGCCATCTTGAGTGAGAACTTTGCATATCATTCTATCTTGTCTCTAAATTTGCACTTTTTGGTTTTTTTGGAATTGAAAACCGTGCAGTTGTGGATGGTGTATTTCGGACTTCCCGTTAATGATAAGCTCAGATCGCTCGATGTCAGTCATTTCCTCTCAATTTTCTCCTCAAAAGCTAACAGAAGAGCTTCCATCAAATCTGCATTCTGTGTGCTTGTCGTCGCTTTTGTAAGATTCAACGAGCCTTTGGCCATCTTTATGCGGTCTTTGATGCCGAGAAGTCTGCTCTCCTGAGTTCGAGGAACTTGTATGTTGAACGAGAACTGTGGACCTCGATCCGTTGGATGCTTTTTCTTGGATACAGATGGCTTATTTCCCTCAGCCATAACGAATAAATTTCCCAATAAATATATCTTTCGAGCAGCGACAGCCAAGACTATTCTCCAAACTGAACTTGAGTTGTGAAATTCTGTCTCAAAATCGCACTTACTTGTGAAATCATCCTTACTTTAGAGGTTTTGTCACAGAATTGTCACAGATAACAATAGTCTAAGCATTGCGCATAGAATGTATCATGAATCCGCTAGTTTCAATGGGAATAATCTGAAGGCTCGAAGAACCAGTTTGTATCAGGAGCTTGGGACATAAGCCGAAGTTACACGGCGCGAATTTTGAAAAGACAACTGTGCGAGTGTCTCGTCGACCGCAGATGGGCTTTGAGCGGCCGAACGATAAGTTAGTGCCAATTAATATCAAAATGAGCTCAATTATGGGAATGAGAGTCTACAAGACGCAATATCTTCTAATTTATTGACACAAAAAAAAAACACTTAAAGTGTGTCTTCTATGTAGACCGTTTCACTCAAGGTGGGAACGTTGGTCGCCATATTGGATGATTTTTGCATTTGGGCTGAAACAAAGGGGAGGAGCCAACCTATTTATAACGCGCCTTCGTGTTAAAATTCATCTTTCACAAAGCCTTTCCCTAACGCAAGCAATCATTAAGAAAAAATAATCAATTCGGACTTTTTTCCATAAAATGAATGTTCAAAATGAACATTCCCACCCCCCCTCCCACTTAGAGAACACACTGTTAGGTCAAAAAGAGATATTTTGTTTATTAAACTTGAATCATCTACAAACAGTATTATGTCAAAACTAAGGTTCTCTTCTTTGCGCAAGTTTAGGCTGTGTATTATTCTCATGTAAATTTAAAGAAAGGCACCATTCTCGCAGGCGAGCTGCAATTTTAAA
This sequence comes from Pocillopora verrucosa, assembly GCF_036669915.1. NCBI lineage: Eukaryota > Metazoa > Cnidaria > Anthozoa > Scleractinia > Pocilloporidae > Pocillopora > Pocillopora verrucosa. Next base: position 5,587,327 of record NC_089312.1, read on the forward strand.
CCAAATCCTCTGACTCCTTCCTTCCGGCCACTTAAGCGATAAATGATGACCGCTAACTAAGGTCTCGAGGGATTTGGCCGAAATTCTAAGGGTCTCCCTCAGTAGAAGAGGAGTCTGGAAAGAGGTTAAGAGTTAATTTCTATTCCTACAGATGTACTTTGCAAACTCTGTAAGTCTTAAAACTTCATGAGATGATTAATTTGCTTTATTGTCTTTCTTAATATCGTTTACATAGGTATTTAAGAGACAATCAGATAGCAGAGCTACCACGTGGAGTCTTCAGCTACAACACCAAGTTGATTGAACTGTAAGTAAACAACATTTATTGCTTATCTCATGAGACTTATTTTTAAGAAGCTTATACAGACCCAGTCACACGTGTAAACTATAGCAATTTGTAATGTTGGGACTCAAATCCAATATCTCAGCTCATGTACTTACTAAATCTTGGTTTCAAATTTTAACTGCCCTTAAGTCCATGCGTTGCAGATGTGCCAGTTTACAGCTCATAATGGCAGGATCCAAATCCTATATCCCAACTGGCATATTTGCCAAGACCCCGTTTCAAATTTTAATAGATTGTAATTAGTGGGAGTGGGATTCAGTTTCTATTAAAATTTTGTTAATCCCACTAGCTTCAAAAAGGGTTCAGAGAGACGCAATTTACCGGAAGATTGAGAGTTCAAAACTCAAACAGGGGATATTTTGTTTATTACATTTCAATCGTTTACAAACAGTATATTGTCAAAACAAAGGTTCTCTTCTTTGCGCAAATTTAAGCTGTGTATTTGTAAAAAAACTTATTTTTTTTTGAGCTGCCAAAGTAAAATTAAAGAAAGACATGATCCTTGCAGGTAAGCTGCAATTTTACCAATTGCAGAAAAGGAAGACTAAGAAAAATTCAGGCTCGGACGGGGTTTGAACCCAGGCCTCCCAAAATATCATTACCAACTGAGCTACAGAAGTAAATGTCAACTCCTCCGCCCTTATGCCTATTTACTTTTATAGGACGCTTAATAGCCCTTTAATATTTGCTTCAGTTACATTCTGGTCATTGTCCTTCAAATTTTTTTTAAGTGCGTATAACATTTAGAAACATTTTATTGTCGAAACGAAGGCTCATTTTACTGCGCGACTTTTCGATATGAATTTGTGATGAAATAAGTTTCTTTTGACTTGTGGATTAAAATCAAATGAAGACGTGATTCCTGAAGGTGAGCTGCAATTTTACTAATTGCAGAAAAGTTGACTAAAACAAAAAAAATCAGGCTCGGACGAGATTCGAAACCAGGCCATTACATTTAAAGACTAATAGTGGAACAAAATTTTCCTAATTTTCGGTTTTTTTTTTCTTGGACCTTAGCACTAAAAGAAAAAACAGGAGATGTGGACTTTTTTTGCCGTACATTTCCAATACGCATCAGTAGATTCCCATGGGAAACGTAGTTTTCCGATAAAATGGGCAAAATTATATTCTTAAAGCCATAAAGCGAAACAGCTCATATCAAGCGCGAATTACTTACAGCGACTTACGGCGCTTTATTTGAGCAAATGCAGCAAGCGTGGTACATAGCTAAATATGCCTCGTTTTTTTAAAGCCATGAAGCGGAACAGCCCATATCAAACGCGAATGACTTGAAAGATACCTCGTTTTTCAGGCGCGGAAAACTTAAAATATCGTTTTTCAAGCCTTAAAAAAAAGAACGCGCTCAACACAAAAATATGAAATACAGTATACGGGATATATGCCTCGTTCTTAAAGTCCTGAATTATTAAACAGCCCATTTCAAGCGCGAATGACTTGAAAGATACCTCGTTCTTCAAGCGCGGAATACTTCAAATCTCGTTCTTTAAGCCTTAAAAAAAACACTTAACACAGAAATATGAAGTACAGTATACGGGAAATATGCCTCGTTCTGAAAGCTCTGACGCAAAACAGCTCATAAACAGAAATCTGAAATTGCACAATGTCAGTTACCAGAGATCACTCTCTCAAACTATGTCTGCATTCTCCTGCATTCCTTTTATTTTACTGACAATTGATATGTCGAGTAGTTTGAGAATTGAAAATTTGCCGTCGAGTTACTCTTCCGAGTCAGCTAAGTGAACGGTATTGCATAAAAAAATAAATAAAAAAGAATAAAAACGTTCATTTTCTTCATTTGATCAATTTCACAGGATTCTGTCCATTCTACATATGCTAAAGGTCTGTTTCAAGAGGGGAAATTTGTCTAAATTGTATTGCGGGTATCGGTCTTTTTAACCTCTCGAGTTCGCGCCCCTTTTCGTTCTGGCTTTGTTTCGGTTATTTATCTCCTCTGAATGTTTCATGATAAGAAATTGACCCCTTTATAATTAATTCCTCAAACCATACAATACAAAAGCGTTTGAACATAGAGTTGAGTTGAAATAGGTTTGCTTGTGAAGTGTCTTCAGCGGTCTCGCAGCCGAGGTTTAGTCAAGTAACCATTATCAGTACTTTTTATTCGGTTTATCAAATTCACGATCGTTGCGCGCTCAGGATAAAAACAAACAATATTACTGCTGTTTTCTATTTTTTCTTATTTTTATTCTATTATGCGATTCAAGGAAAATCCATTACCTGACTCGTGAATTCCACGTTAAATTGCACACGAAAACCGTGCTTCGCGATTCATGCGATGTCAGTTTTCGCGTGCAATTTAACGCGGAATTCCCTCGTCAGGCAATGAATTTTCCTAAAAATTGATTTAAGGTAGCCTAAACGGTGAGCATTTTAAAAATCACCTAGTTTTTTATAACCTTCTCTAACTCGTAGTCAAATAAACGTTTTTTTTTTCCCGTCGGATGCACTGAAAGAATTATTTTATGCTCAACCCCAATGATATTTTGCTACATTTTTATCATATAGAAGTTAGGATACAACCAGCCAGAGAAGCTACCACCTGGAGTCTACAATAGCAATACTGAGTTGACCGAATTATAAATATAAATTATTATTAGTGATGTGATGTGCGATTTCTCTGGGGAGACCGATTCAGTTGAGCTTTTAGCGCAAAAACCATTGAATTGCGGTGTAAAATAATTTCATCCTTTAAAAAAAAACAGCTTGGTTTAAACAGAGTTAGTAGTGCCCTCTTCTAACTCTGGTTTATACTCTTCTCGTACAGTTCCATACTCGAGTAGAACGCAATCGCAAATTGACACGTTTAACGTGCTTCACTAGCTCCATGACTCATTAAATGTGTGTACTGAGACAATTGGATTCTTAATTATTCGTAAGATTGTTGACGAGCATAAGCTAATAACTGCAATTTATTGGGTTTCTTATGAATTAGAAATGCGAGTGTCGAGACTTCGAAGATTAACTTGCCTGCTTCCACTTTCCTTAAAAGGTTTCTTCCGATTGCATGAGTTGACTTGAAATCTGAATATACTGATTTTAAAATGAGGTTTTTGAAGAAAAAAAATTGTGAAGCACTTCCCCGATCACAATCATTGATGCTTCGATGAAAAATTTTGATGTGCTTTTTAAAATTCGTTGCCAGGCGTGTCACCAAATTTTTCTTGATGTCCGTTCTCTAAATCTCAAATTCAGAACGCACAAAATTAAGTTGTTTGCGTGTGTGCTTTGGGCTAAATGCTCACCTAAACTTCACCAGAGATCATATCTCGATTGTTCCTTATCTCGTTACATTTACCTAATTTTCTGTTTTGTTTTTCTTTGACCTAAGTAGTTAAAAAAGGTAGATATCGACTTTTTGACGTACATTTCCAATATACACCAATGGGTAACGTAGTTTTCCGATGGAATTGGCAAAATTCTATTCTTAACACCTTCCAAGAGAAGCAAGATACGTTTGACGCGAAAAAGGTACCGGAAGTCAAATGAAAATCAGTGACGGCACATAATGTTGTTCGATGGTATCGTTCGATACCTATTTGTCGAATGGAATCCGATGGGGTCTATGGGAATCCAACGGTGTCCATCCACGTTCACCGAAATTACTGGTCTTGTGGCTAACCTAACCTCAGACAAGTGTAGTATAAACGAAATACGCCTCGTTCTTAAAGCCATAGAGCGAACAGCTCTTTTCAAGCGCGAATGACTTGAATTTATACCTTGTTTTTCAGGCCTTTTAAGCAAAACAGCGCTTTACGTTAACAAATGCAGTATGCATGAAATATGGCCCGTTTTTTGAGCCATGAAGCTAAACGGCTCATTTCATGCCTCATTCTTAAAGCTCTAAAGCAAAACAGCCCATTTCAAGCTCGGAAGACTTGATACATATTGTGTTCTTCCAAATTTTATGCACCTTACGTAAAATATGCCTCGTTCATAACAAAAAATTGGCAAAGGTTCATTTTCTTCATTTGGTTAATTTCACAAAATCTGTCCGTTTTACATACGCTACTACTTTGTTTCAAGTGGGGGAATTTGTTAAAATCGGATTCCAGGTATTGGCCTTTTTAACCTATCGTGATCGTGCCCCTTTTTGTCCTGGATTTGTCTCGCTTATTTATCTTCTGTGGATGTTTCATGACAAGAAATTAACCCCTTTATAGTTACATTCTTGCACCAAAGTACAAATGCGTTTGACAAGAGAGATGAGTTGAAATAGGGTTTGGTTGTGAAGCGTCTTTAGCCGTCTTTCAGCCAAGGTTCAGTAAAGTAACCATTTAATCAGGAATTTTTTTCGGTTCATCGAATTCTCGATAGTGTCAAATTTGTCACTACCCTATATCACTCAAGGGGATCATTTCATACTGCCCAGAAGCCCAGCGCGTTCGAGGTTGCCTTCATCTGTCTTTTTCTGAAAAGACTTTTTATTTCCGTGTAGATCAGTTTTGCACACTGGAGTAAATTAGTAAGTTAAGGGAAGAATAGACTTCAAAAATTCAGAATACTCATTAAAAAAATTGAAAAAAATTGTTGTAAGGTACGTCCTGAAAATGTTCCTCGTTAGAGCTCGATGATCTCCAAGGGTAAAGGTCAGAATTCAGATTCCAATAATTCTGAAAACGATCGCCGGATACACCAAAAATGTAAGCCAGCGCCCTGAGTTAGATTTTATTTCAAAAGTTGTAGAAATCAATCACAGCGATGCATGAACATTGGGAAAACGCTAAGAAAAGAAAGGCCCAGGTTAATAAAATTGCCCTACGGAAATGTGATGTGCTTTTTCTCTGCGGAGATCCATTTTTTAGCTTTTAGCACAAAAACCATTGAATTGCGGTTTTGCGGTGTAAAATAATTCTATCCTTAAAAAAAAATATATATATATATATATTTTAGGCCCACTATTCTTCATATTATTAATCAACGATCTACCACTGCATGTCAGTTCACAAGTAGACCTCTGTGCTGTTGATGCAGCATCTGCTCACTTTAATAATTTATCTGAACTTAAACTTTCTCTAAATATCTCCGCAAATGAGATACGTCACTGGGCCGACTCAAATAAACTCCCAGTCAACGAGTCAAAGGCTAAAGTCTTAACGATCACTTGAAAGTGCCTGGCTTCGAAGATCAATGATGAACTTTTAGTCACAATTGAGGAAAATAGGCTCGTAAATGCAAAAAGTGCAACTCTCACCCTCATTTTATTGTCATGTTGAAAACCTTTGCAAAAAGCTTACCTCGAGCATAGGTGTTTTAAGTAAAGTTACAACCTTTCCGTCACTTAAATAGCAATTGTTGTTCTACAATGCCATTATTCGCCCAGAAATGAGCTATGCTGACGTCATTTGGCCATCATGTGACAAGGAACCACTTTACAGAGTCTTGAAATTACAGAGGCGTGCAGCTAGAATCATTTTATATGCCAACCGCCTAGCACCCTCTGTGACACTTTTTTGTAAGCTGGGATGGATACCTTTTCATGAACAGAGTAAAATTAAGAAACGTGCTATTTTTTATAAGCGCATAAATGGCTCTCTTCTAATGAACACAACGATTAACAATACACAACATAACAGAAGCACGCGATATGCTAACTATAATTCTATCTGTCCTTATTATAAGCGTGAGACTGAAAGAGGCCGTTCTTTTGCTGTATTAGCAACATGACTTTGGAATAATGTGCCTCTAAATATCAGAAAATCAGATTTAGTTAAGTCCTTAAAAAACTCATTTATGTAAAAAGATCTTCGCAGTGTGTGTTAATGAGGCGATGTTAATGAGGCGAGTTACTAACACGCATCTAACGTGTTAAAAGCTAGTTCTTTTGTTTTAGCGTGCTAGTGTACCGTATGCATGCGTTTATCTTATTCCCCGAGATCCCGTGGAGGGTCACAATTGATTAAAAATGCAGTCAGTTAAAATTAGTTAAAAGACTGCACGCGCGCAACACGCAAACTGCGTGTCCTTGCAAGTCTGACTGTGAGATGCGTGTAAATTACACGAAATCAGTCAAATACAATTCATTAAATGTGTTAACTGAGACAATTAGAATGAAAATTATTCATAAGATTTTTGACGAGCATCAGCCAGTAACTGTCAATCACAATCATTAAACAAATCACACATTATTGTGAGTCCCAGGCTTCCCGTTTCATTGGTATGCACCACTTGCAGTTACTTGGCGTATTTTTAATGTCAGATTAAGTGCGCCAGACCACAATTCTCTAATTGTACCAGGCGTTTGAAAAACGTTTTGAAGTTTGCAATAGAAAAACTCTGGCAGATATTTCTACGACAGAAAAAAAGCCATACAAGGAGAAAAACAGAATCCTCTCGCCTCTCCGATAGGAAAACAACAAAAAAACTATAACCATAACAACAGCATAAACAGCATAAAAGAAGTTGAATGATCACCTTAACTATCGCTTTATTCAATTCTTCTATTTCGACTTTGGATTCCTCCAGTACCTTAGCATGTTGTAGTCATCTAATCTAATCATTTTTAATTGAACTGCCTGGACGGTAAGCTTTTTAAAGTTACCTATTTTTGGATAACCTTGACCGATCTCTAATTCGTAGAGAAATAAACGTTTTAGTCGCCCATCGATACACTTTAAAATATATATTTTTTTGATACCTTAAACGCTCAACCTCCATAAATTTGTGCTACATTCTATTTCTATGGGACTTGTGAGACAACCAGCCAGAGGAGATACCACCAGGTGTCCACACTAGCAATACCGAGTTGACCGAATTGTAAAAAAATCAAATCACTATTTCAGGTTCTATGCGTAAAGAATGCCTACATTTCTATTTCTGTTGGGACACCTTCCTGTTGAGAGACTTCTTGCACATCCCCAATTCCCCATTCCCGCTTTTAACATTCCTCTTTCTACGGATCATCGCCGGCAGGCAAAATAGTGTATGATTGGAGAGTAGCCTTTACAGGCGTGATGTGGAAACAAACGCCGACAACTCGAGAAATTCAAAGTCGCTTTTTCTTGCGCAGTATTTTGGCTTGAGTTCTATTCTTTGATGAGCTTACTCTCGGTCAACATGTAGACAATTTTTCATTCTCAAAAGAATGTCTGGGTTTTTTTGCGTTTTTCTTACTTCTGAGATACAGCATTTACATGATTGAAAGCTTTGGTCATGAGCACCACTTTGAAGTTACCGAGCTATTTGAAAATGATAATGCGTTAAAATGCAAATGGTAGACGCACTTTATTGTTCTACAAGTGCAGATCATGTTCCGATCAAAACCAAAGGTGTTGATTTAAATGCGTCGTCAAATAAACTCCAAATAAATAAGCTGCCATACTGTTAAATGGTCAAAATTATAAAAATGAATCAAATATGTGAAAACTGTGGTTATTAGGCCTTAAGAAAATGTCTACTTTTACAGGGATGGCGCAAATAATTTTCACGCCAGAGATTATAGACTACAAAAGCCGAATAATGACAATCCAAAAACATTTTGCAAATCGGAAAAAAATAGTTAGAATCGATATCGTTTAGGTAAATCTCTTTTGAAAGGTTAGCCTACGTGTAGCCGTACCCTACGTCTACGCAAACCTGAAACTAATCGTGTTCCGTGACATAACTCTTTTGCAAGAAAATGTATAATGACTTTTTATTGGTTAGCCCCTTTTGCAGATTCTTTCGTCAATTCTGATTGGCTAAAGTTGGTAATTAATTTTCAAACTAGCGAACCAGACGGTGGACAAGATGCTTTCGTGGTCAACTTTTCAGGCAACAGTGATCTACGACGAGGTTTTAAAGAAAGTTTGCGCGGCTTTTGGGATAGAGACATTTGAAGAAGAACAGCAGAAGGCCATAGATATGTTTTTTGAAGGTAACGATGTCTCCGTTTCGTTACCAACTGGCTATGGAAATCTTTAATATATTAAGCAGCGCCAGTGATCGATCGCCTCTCTTCTCTCGAAGAAACCGGTCACCATATCTATTGCGCCACCCGTTAAAGCTCTGGCAAAAGACCAGGTGCACTATCTTAATGGACTTGGGCCAAGAGAGTTGTCTACCTTTAACCTTCGCTCTCTTTGCGAACGGTGCTGCGAAGCAATTAAGACCGTGTCCGGCTGCTGGACGTTTGGTCACTGAAACTAATGTTAGCTGTTTCTTGCAGTGATTCTCTCGACTGAGAAAAGATTCGCTCTTTCTTCACGCTTGCAGCGCAAATATCTCTTAAAGAAATCTGTAAAAACCTTGAGACTCTGCAGCAAATGATCCATCTTTTTTCGCCGACCGTGGCACTGTTTACAAATACAAGCAGAAAACCGCATGGACGTTGAAATCTAATTTTGTAAACGCGATGCTAATCGAACATCGTCCTCTTCTTACTCAATAATCTTTTCCTATATCCTTGAAATAAAATACATATTTGAAATCGGACGCTGAATTACAAATTTACCCGAAAAACAGAAAATGAATTCACTTCAGTATTGACTTTTATCTCGATAACCTTCACACTAGCACGTGCTACTTCACAAAAAGTATTATCAAATGACAGTATTTTGCATTATTAGTGTGGCGTCAAAGAACACGATTAGTGTTAGGTTTGCGTAGACGTTCCCTCGCTTCCCTTTCACCTGGGGGGGGGGAGGGGAGAGGGTACGGCTACACGTAGGCTATAAGATACCGGAAGTGTTTGCTGCGGGCTAAACGCTCACCTAAATATCGTTTTATTCTTCTACTTGGGATTTGGGTTGCACTAGGTACCTCAACCTCCTGTAACTGTTTGATCACGTATGTTATCCCGTCTCATCTTTGAGCAAATTTTCATACACATCCGTAGATCGTTAAGCATAAAAAATATTAAGAAGTTGTCTAATAAGTTATTTGCTGAATTATTCAGCCTACAAACCCTGTCACCTGTTAGCTTTACTTTAACTGTTCCAGGGGTCCAGGATTTTACTGAAAATATCACATGTTTCTACATGAATAATGAATATCACACAGTTTTCAGAACTTTAAGCTATTAGCATAGCAGGTGGCGTAATACACAAAACGATCGCAACGCTACATCATGTAACAACTCAAGTTCAGGATAAAGACAAATATCATTGGAAATAAAGTGTTCTTAACAATATCAAGTAATCGACATATAAAGGCACTTGTATTTAAAAGAGCATTAAAAAAACTTCTGAACAACCAAAAGTGGATAAGGATGGACGGGAAAAATCTAAATATGATCCTCTCGCCTCTGTAGAGAGAAAAACATCAACAATAAGGACAACAAGGACAAAAACAGCAAAAGACATCAAATGCTCATTTAAATGATCTTTGTATTCTTCTTATTAGGATTTGAATTCTATTCAGTTCTTTACCCTGCTGTAACTATTTAATCACGTTTTTTTTTTCATATGCCTAATCTTTGTAGTTACTTGTCTGACAACCAAATAGAAAATCTACCACCTGGAGTGTTTACTAACAACACCGAGTTGACTCACCTGTAAGTAAAACATTTGTAGCTTCATATTTAATACTATCGATACTGTTTTATTTCAAACTATAATAATTGTGTTTCGTACAACACTTATTGTTATATTTCGTAAGCAGCTATTGTTGATTCCATTCCACCTATAAAACGACACGAGTTAAACTGATTTATTCAGAACATATTTTACCCAGTCCAGGATAGTAACATTAAGAATCGCATCTCCAAAGTAATCACTCCCACCATTACATTAAAAATTGTCGAGAAGTACATGATTTATCTATTATTTTTAAATCACGCTTCTAAACTTCACCAGAGATCATATCTCGACTCTTCTTATCCCATTATATTTATGTAATTTTCTGTTTTGTTTTTCTTCGACTTAAACATTTAAAAAAAAAAAAGAAAAAGGTACATATTGACTTTTTGCCATACCTTTTCAATACACACCAATGGGAACGTAGTTTTTCGATGGAATAGACAAGATTCTATTCGTAACACCTTTTAACGGAAGTAAGATACGTTTGACGTGAAAGAGTAGCGGAAGTCAGATTGAAATTAGAGAGGGCCGGGCAGAAATGTTGTTGGATGGTATCCACCCATACCTATTCGTCGGAATCCGATGGGGTCCATGGGAATCCAACGGAGTCCATCCTTGTCCATCGGAATTACTGGTCTTGTGATAAACCTTATCTCAAACAAGTGCAGTATAAACCAGATATGCCTCGTTCTTAAAGCCATGAAGCGAAACAGCTCGTTTAAAGGGCGAATAGCTCGAACATATACCTCGGTTTTTCAAGCCTTTAAGCAAAACAGCGCTTTACCCCAACAAATACAGTATGCATGAAACGTGGCCCGTTATTTAGGCCATGAAGCTAAAAGGCTCATTTAAAGCGCGGACAACGAAACATACACCTCGCTTTTTTACTTAAAACACGGTCCAATGCAGTGTACGTGGGAAATGCCTCGCTTTTTAGGCCATAAAGCGAAGCAGCTCATATCAAGCGCGAATGACTTACAGCGACTTACGGCGCTTTACATAAGCAAATGCAGCAAGCTTGGTATATGGCTTAATATGCCTCGTTTTTTAAAGCCGTGGAACGAAACAGCCCATAAACGCGAAAGACTTGAAAGATACCTCGTTCTTCAAGCGCGGATGACTTCAAATTTCGTTCTTCAAGCCATAGAGCAAAAATACGCTTTACACAGATGTATGAAGTCTAGTATACGCGAAATATGCCTGTTTCTTAAAGCTCTGAAGAAAAACAGGCAATTTCCAGCGCGGTTGACTTGATTTATACTGCGTTCTTCCAGCCATTTAGTCAAAACGGCGCTTAACGGAGGAACATTGGATGCAGCTTACGTAAAATATGCCTCATTTTTAAAGCCATGAAGCAAAACGACTCATTTCAGGGGCGGATCACGTGAAACATATCGTGTTCTTCGACCCATTAGGGAAACCGCATTTTGCTCTGGCATTTGAAGTATGCATGAAATATGTCTTTTTCGACAGCCCATGAAACGAAGTTGCTAGATGCTGAATTCAATAGAAGTAAAACCTGTTTTATAATTTCCTTTTCGAAGTGAACGAAGTTGGTAAACAGAAATATGAAATTACACAGTATCAGTCACAAGAGATCACTCTCTCAAAGTGTATCGGCATTTTCCTGCATTTCTTTTACTTTAATGACAATCGATGTGTCGTGTAGTTCGAAAATTGAAAAGTTGCCATCGAATTACTCTTCCGAGTCAGCTGAGTGGAAGGTATTGCATGAAAAAAAAAAAAAATGACAAACCTTCTTTTACTTCATTCGGTCAATTTCACAGAATTCCGTCCATTCTACGTACGCTACTACTCTGTTTTAAGTGGGAGAATTTGCCAAAATTGTATTGTGGGTATTGGTCTTTTTAGGCTCTCGCGATCGCGCCCTTTTTTGTCTTGGCTTTGTCTCTGTTATTTATCTCCTCTAAATGTTTCATGTTAAGAAATTAACCCCTTTATAATCATTTCATTGGACCATAGTACATATGCATTTGAAAACAGAGTTGAGTTGAGATAGGATTTGGTTATGAAGCGTCTTCAGCGGTCTTGCAGCCAAGGTTTAGTCAAGTAACCATTTAGTCAGTACTTTTTTTTCGGTTTATCGAATTCACGATCGCGTCAAATTTTTTACTACCCTACATCACTCAAGGGCATCATTTCATACTGCCCAGAGGCCCAGCGTGTTCGAGGTTGCCTTCGTCTGTCTTTCTCTGAACAGACTTTTTATTTCAGCGCAGATTGGTTTTGCTCACTGGAGTAAATCAGTAAGTTAAAGGGAAGGATAAACTTAAAAAATTGAGAATACCCATAAAAAGAATTGGAAAAATTTGCTGTAAGGTGCGCCCTGAGAATGTTTCTCATTAGGGCCCGATGATTTCCGAGGGTAAAGGTGTTAGAAGCAATTTCCTAACACTCGTCGCTCAGTTGACTATTTCTTTTATTCTCTCTCAACTACACAAGTTATTACAACGAGGACTAGCTCTGATCTCTCTAGGAAAGTGTGGGTCACCGCTTATAAAGGTGACACTTACGGAACTGTCAATCTCTAACCTTCGTCATGCTTTTACACTTAACTAGCGAATCACGCTAGACTACGCAGAGCGGAGTTCGCATACTAAGTAGATACCTTCGCGATGTTTACGCTTTACGAAATGTCTTTCTAACTTAAATCTCTTGGTCTTACGGTCAAGCTCGAGCAAAACAAAAAACAAGATTGACAATAAAAATATTATAATAAACTTACTGACAGAATTAAAATCATACTTGAAAAGATGTCTTAAGAGAAAATAGTCCTTGAAGGCTGTTGCATAACAGCAGAATAAACACAAAATTCGGAGAAGAAAGGGCGTACCCAAGGTACCGCTCCTGAAAGTGCTACGTGCTAGCCGTAGAAGTTATATGATCACAAATTCAGTGCAGAAGATGAAAAGTACTACATGTTTACATCTTAAGTCACCTCTAAGAAAAAGAGGTGTCGAACATGCTAAATTATAAATTAAAAACTATTTTCCTGATCGGGAATTCAACATGGATTTAGCCTAAAACGAGAGTGCTAAATGGGTAAAGTATAAAGGAGAGTAATTTCCAGGAAATTCCTGCACGGAATCAATTTTTATGAGGTAGAATCATTTTCTTAGTGATAAATCATCTTTTCGCAACATAATGAAAACATACCAAAAACTAGCCGCAAACCGCAGTTTACGCAAAAACATCTGTCTCCGTGTCAAATTCACGATCATAATAAGGAAAAGGTAACCAAACTCTACCTGTAAGGTAAGACCGCCAAAAGGAATAAGAAATGGTCAACTGACTTATTACAATGTTTACTGAATGGCTTATGCTAATATATTATTTCCATTTATTTTCACGTTCAAATAAGTAAATAATCACCCATGATGAAAATTCTTGCTAGCTGACAATTTTGTCTTTTAACAAAGATCAGAATTCAGATTTCGATGATTTTGAAAACGATCGATATACACAAAAAATGTAAGCCAGCGCCTTGAATAAGATTTGATTTCAAAAGATGTAGAAATTCATCACAGCGTTGCGTGAACATTGTGAAAATGCTAAGCAAAGAGAAGCCATGTTAATAAAATTGCCCTGGGGAACTGTGATCTGCGTTCTCAGTTTTCGTTTTCCCGCCAAAGTCGCTAGGTTATTTTGGAAAACTGATGAAGCTGAATAGCGAGAGATCAGAGATGTCTATAATGTACTTCATGACAACTATAATTATGTATCCTTTAGAACTTTTAATAATGAAAAGCCGATTGAGGTAGCCATCTCGAGTAAGAACTTTGCACATTATGCTACCTTGTCTCTCACACCTATGCATTCGTTTTCGTCGTTATTGATGTGATGTGCATCTTCTCTGCGGACACCGATTTTTTTTGTAACTTTTAGGACAAAAACCGTTGAATTGCAAAGTAAAATAATTCTATCCTTAAAAAAACAAATTGGTTTATACAGAGATAGTAGCCACTTCTTCTAGATCTGGTTTATACTTTGGTGGTAATTCCATAGTCGAATAGAAGGCGATCACGAATTGACACGTTTAGCGTGTTCTACTGGCTTCATGGCTAAATGATTAGTTCAACTAATTATTTAGTCATGAAGCAAGTAAAGACTGTACGCGCGCAAGACACAAACTGCGTGTAAATTACACGAAATCAGTCAACGACAACTCATTAAATGTGTTAACTGAGACAATTAGATTCAAAATTATAACGTTCCCCCGGGAAAGACCAACTAAATAGATACCAGAATAAATTAAAGAGCGGTACACCCGAGAAAACTAAATACCTAAAGCCTTAGAAACCGACAAACGTGAAGATAAAGAATCTTGCAAATTCCCGTCCTTAACCACTTCACTAGCCCAGCGGCCACGACGCTCAAAAAGACGGTCTGGCAAGCCAGCATTTGCGGCAGGAGTAATTAGTCCCGCCACTCCAAAGACTATGCGTGCCAATGACAGAAATATCCGGTTTAATATCATTAAAAGCCTTAAGCACTAATTTTTTTTAATCGCAAATAGCTTTAACCTTTAGTCTTAGGCTTATAACCACATTCAGTTTTGACAAGCTGGCAAAACACAGGGCTATTACAGGAAAGCCCAGCTCTTTCTAAATAATGGTTCATCATAGCGACCGCAAAAGTTGCTTTCCCAGAAGAAGCTATAACGATCTAAGTTCCATCCCTTTACTAATCAGTTCTACTTGATTGAATAAATAACTTAAACATGTAGTTTTCGATTTTAACATCGGATTGAAAAAGCTTAGCTAGCTCATCAAATCTGAGAAAGGTAGCAAAAACCAGCGAGCGTATAACAACCGAACGAAAATTATACAAAGAGCCCATTGAGTCCGCCTTGCAGGCAACTAACTGTTCTAACTTAAAGGCTGTTATAGGCTTCTTCTTGGATGTGTGACGGGCCAGCAAAAGCTGCACACCAGCAAGAACACTCTTCAAAAAGGATGTTCAGTAGGAGACGGCTCGCCACCTAACTGGTAAAGCCAGGCAACGCCATGACCTACTGAATTCAGGAGAGAAGACGTCTTCGTTTCAGTCAATAAATGACGCAAATACATCACAAAGTGAAACGGAGATGCAGGATAAGCTATCAAGCCATATTCTCAGCCCTAAAGCTTCCATTTGTTTTAACAAGAGAAATAATAGAATGAAGCACTAGGTGCTCTACTAACCAATGCCACATCCGGGAGAATGTCCAGACAAACGTAAGAGACCGATGAGGGCACATTTTCTTGCTAATTACCAAGTAAAACGCAGAAAAACACTAATACAGCACAAGCCGCACTAGGTTGCACTAGGTCGACTTGGAGTCACTATGCGAACGGGCTAAATTGTATCAAGTGCACTGCGATGTTGTGCCACAAATGTGGAAAATAATTTACCGTCGATGTGGAAAATGAAAGGGATGAACAGAAAAATATGTTGGACGGTTCGTCAGATGAGAGATCTGCTACTGAACGTTGCTTTGAAAGAGGATTTCGTTATAATAATATTTTTCAGTTCTAGAAAAATACCATGGTATTTCTATGAACTCGAGGACTCTAAAAAGAGGGTTGCGTGAGTGTGGATTGAGAAGGAGAATTGAAGTCCATTCAGAGTACAAAGTTCGAGAGATGATTAAACGTGAAATCGAAGGCCCTTCATCACTTTTTGGATATCGTGCGATGTGGAACAAGCCAAGAACAAGCTACAGTACTGCCGTCCCTCGAGACATGGTCACGGTTTACAAGAGCTTGATCCACATTCATCTGCCCTTCGAAAGGCAAGGAAGCTGCTGTTTTGGTCATACATCTCACCAGGTCCAAACGCAGCTTGGCATGTTCACGGATACGACAAACTGAAACCTTAAGGCTTACCTATACATGGCTGCGAGGATGGATTTTCCAGGAGAATATTGTGTCTCAAATTATGTAAAATTAAAAATGATCCCGTGATTCAAGCCAGTTTTTCCTCAATGCAGTGGAAGAAAACAGACTGCGACCAATGTTGGGGGAAAGAGACTGTGGCCTGGCTGCCTTACGGTGCCTTTTATCCGGTGAGACAGTTGCACATCGTCGCTCATTTTCACATGCCAATCAGCACATCCAAAATTGGTGGTCACATAGTGAAAGGGGCTTCACTGCGTGGGTCATAGATTTTCTAAGGCACTCGTGATTGAAGGAAAGCTTACTTTAGGGACCCACTTGCACATGGAATGGATCTGGTTTGTGTTTTCGAACATTCTGAGCATTTTCAGCGCGTAAATCAGCAAGTACTGCAATCTCATCACCAAAGAAGAGGCCATAGCAGGTTGTACACTGTTTTCCAGGTATTATTGTTGACCATGCGTTCATCTAGTTTTGAGGCAGTATTAGCAGCATTGGATGTAACTTGCGGATCGGTGATCGATGAACCGGTTTCAGAGGGAGAAACGTGAAAGTCACCTGCATGTCAATAGTGTGCAATATCAAACACTGATCGATCAAATGTGTTGTAATCGTCTGAGGGGTATGTTGATTGTTAAGTCCGCGATCATTCATCTCCCCGTCTTCCTTGAAGTCTGCTTCATTACAAACGTACAGATCAACATTGGAGTACGGTTTTGCTAGTTCCTGCTTGTATCTAGCAAGTGTGAAGTTATCTTGACTGCCTGCTATTTTGTCTTCCACCTTCTGATCTGGGTATAATAGAACATAATTCTCTTCTACATGGAAACTGATCGCGATCGGAGTGCTTCTCAACAGTATCCTTGCATAGTTTTACGACTACCTCATCTTTCCTAACTTTTAAATCCTTTTTACTTCCCATCTTTACAACCAGTTTGCAGTCTTCGTCTTCGCTCATGATGCCTACATTTATCACAACCCTATTGTCTACAGTCTTCTTTTATCGTGCGGCCTGCCAAAGCCTCCTCCTTCTTCGCTTTACTTGCAGTGTACCGCGATAATGACATTGTTGGCGAAGCCTTTTGTCCCTCTTCACCTCTTCTTTCATGCATTGATGTTAATGTTATTTTTGAGCCACATCTAAAACAAAACCTGTCGCCAGGATTGACCGTATAACCTCACGCCGCGCAGATCCGCTATGTTGGGAAGAGAGTAAATTCGCGGAAATTTTTTTTTTGACCAAAGCCTTCCACGGCTGGGCACAAATGTCACGTGACAAGACATTTTTCTCGATTTGCGAAATTTTTGGACTTAGGAAAGATTCTTGGATTGTAGACTGTTTTCGACTTTCGTGAAATTTATTTGTGGATCTATGAATTAAAGCAGGATTTAAAATTGCTTTTCCGATTTGACAAACTTTTAAAAGTGATTTGTCTATGAGATATTGATTCTGAATATTTTTTAGGATTTGCACAATATTATTTTTTGGATTGTCCCTTTCGGCTTCCGTAATTAACTGTTTATAATACTTCGTTTCACGCCATATCAGTTTGAATGAAAACGCTAATATTCTTTCTGTGATACCTTAAGGTTGCCGTATCTTGTTCTTTAGATGTGATTATTTATTAAAATGATAATTAATCAAAATTCTTTAAAACACATTATTTTGTAGATATCTTCGTAAAAACAATATTAAGAAGTTGCGTGGTGATTTATTTACTCCATTAGAGAAGCTAAAGTTACTGTAAGTCAGGAAGGTTACTTTCATATTGATCTACTTTAACTTGACAGGATTTTAACTTTTGCTTTAAATTTTTCCAAGTAAGCTTTTTTTAAAATTTTTTTTATTTTTTTCCATATGTTCATATATATCAAATCCATTTTGAAATCCCTTTTTACCCTTGCATTCTGGTTGGCTCTCATCGGTGTTTTTGTTTTTAAGTTTTTAACTGTAGAGATGTATAAAATGTTTCTTATGTACAAAGTAGGTTAAATATTTCTCTCTTTCATATTTTAAAACGCTTAGAGGCGTTCAATAACTACTACATGAATTGTATACATTATTAATTACCAAGCCATAACACGAATTAAACACAACTTTGAGGAAACAGAGTCAAATTTTGCATGTATATTATTAGCAAGTAAATTATTGATTTTTCGTATAATTTATAAATTCTCGTAAATTTTTGTAAGACATTAAATGGCATTCACCCTATAGGCTAGTGCAATTTGGCTAGCCTTTGAAACATTTACTCGTGTTGATTTATCCCAAATTGCACTCGAAATCATGTGATAAGCTAATCCACTTATTTAGATCACTATTTTATATAAACATGTAAAGATTATGACAAGGAAACGGCACATAGAAAATGTAAATCCAAGAGAGGAATATGTCAAATTACTTAACAGCAACAGATCACCAGACAAAAGACTTTGAATTCAAATCCAGAAAAAATCTTCTTATAGGGACTTGGGTAACAACCAGATAGAGGAGCTACCGCCAGGAGTCTTCAATAAAAACACCGAGTTGACCGAGCTGTAAGTAACACATTTATAGCTTCATATTCGATACCATCGATTCTTATTTATTGTAATTGATAATATCTATCACTACAAGTTTTGATACATTTATAAGCAGCTAGCTTTTTAATTAGCTGCGTCAATCAGAGAATAGTAACCTGCAACAGTATATTGAGATAGAAACCTTTCCCTGCTAGGGTTATGCGTCAAACCCTAAAATGAGACAAAAAAATTAAATTAAACAAAAAAATATTTAACTCGTAAGACAGTGCTCGAGCTTAGAGAGGGCGAAGTCAACCATGGAAGGGATTGTTTGTGGATGGACAGAGTTAAACAAACAAAAGTAAATATACTCATTAAAGAATCCTTTCAGTTTCATTGTCGGTGCTTCTTGTTATGTAAATCCCATTTCTAACCCCCCCCCCCCCCTCCCCTTCCTCTGATTAACGTGTTTTATTTTAATGCGCGTAGCTAGTACGCAACCTTTTCCAAATGTAGGGAAGAGTTCTTGGTTCTCGTAAGCTGGTTCCTTCTTAGACCAGTGCCTCAGTCAAAGAGAACGGGATTTAAATACCTCCCCATTTAATGGTAAGACAAAGTTTTCAACACGCATAGGTTTTTAGAAGGTAACAAGATCAAGAAGTTCCCTGACGATTTGTTTTCCCAATCAGTGAAGCTGAAGTGGCTGTAAGTGAAAGTAATCCTCTATATCAACCATTGACAAGTGGTACAACACACATTTTAATGCAAATAATGCATATTCCATTTTCATCAAGCAGATCCTTGAACCCTAAATATCTACGTCGCATATAAACCGATTGCAAACGCCCACAATCAGTGACTGATTGAAAAGATGAATGACTAAATCTTAGGAGAGACAAGAAGCCATCAGGTGCTCCAAAGGCCAAGCCAAATGTGTTATGCAGTAAGATTTAAACAAGGGTGGTATTGAATTCGAATGAACTGAACTAGAACAACTTTCGAGTTCACTGAGTACTTGTTAATTCCTAAATTATGAGCTTTAGACAGGCAATCGGTTCAAATAATTTTATTTCAACTGATTCAGATAAGAGTAATTGTAGCATTTTTTTAACTCTTCTGCTCATACAGACAACTCAACAACAACAACCTGGAAAAGATACAGAAGGGTTTGTTTGACGGTTTAACAGCATTGACGCGCCTGTGAGTTTAGGAAAGGAAACTTTCAATACAAAAAAAAATAGTAGCTAAAATTATTTTTAAAACAAGCGGAACCTCTGCAATGAAGGCGGAGAATTATGTGTTTTTGAGTAAGGAGGGAAAGCATGAAAACGTATCTCTAAAGATGGCCATACGCTACGGTGAAGGCTTTTTTCATAATGGCGGGCGTGATTCTGACTCATTTGAATTATGCAAATAAGCCATCCTGGCTCCACTTTTGATCAAAACTTCTATTGATAGTGAACTTCTGGCGAAGGTCAGAAAGGCTCATTTGCATTTATATGCATTGTTATTGGATGAATGAGCGAGTTAATGCGGAAGGTGGTTGTTCCAAACACTAAATCAATTAATAACAGCAGTGTTGCACAAACGAAACACCATAGGAAAACGAGGTTGCCAGCTTCAAAATTATCGAAAGCTATCAAAAATCAACTTAAAAAAAGGTCAAGATGTTGATCAGTATTATGTAATACTAATATAAGTATTAGAAACACACCCAAATTAGACGATGCAGTTACAAATTTAACTAAATAAAAAGGATTGTCGCATCATTCCAACTTTTATTCAGATGGCTGCAAGACAACAGAATTGAAACGCCGCACAAACAAGTTTTCAAAGATTTGACTGAACTGAACGACCTGTGAGTTTAGTCAATACAATACAATGTGTTTATAAAAGTGCTTGCTCTTTATTAATTTTCTGTTCCTGATATCAGAGATGATAAAAGAGGCTAAGTGACCATGTCACAATCAATTGCAACATGGCAATCCTAAGACGATTGTACATCATAAAAGACAGGTTTACCGAAAGCTTATAGCATCGAAATTCACTGGTCTCGGGTTCTGACCAGTGGGCGTTCCTCATTAGTATTGGGTTGCACTACTCTACATCATTTCCCTCCCATCAGTTGGTGTTACTCGAGTAAATAGCATGAAAACTATCAACAGTAGCTTGGTGCAATTTCATCATAATTATAATGTTACAGCAACATAGCATGCTACAAGTGCCCGTGAAACGCAGCGAAAGAATTCAGAGTGTTTTCCCACTGTTTCACTTTTTGTTGGATTTACATTTCGGATAGCGTTATTTTTTTTTTTGAAAGACTAATGCATTTTACCTTGAAACTTTCAGGGATCTGTCTAATAATGAAGTCGAGGATCTCCCTCAAGAAATCTTCAGCAGTCTGGCAAATCTCACAATACTGTAAGTCAACAAGAAAAACAAATAAAAGAAAATTAAAAGCACGACGAGAAAAGAAATTTTCTCTCTAAAATTTGTCGAACGGCAAAACTTTCCGCGTTTCTATCTGAATTTCAATGCACATACACAAAAATAGAGGTTTTGAACTGAAAATCGAGTTTTCATTCAATGTTATCACTCCAAATGTCCTTCGAATTGATCTAATTAAAACTGTTCATTAAAACGTGTCTCACTGAATGAATGCAAAACACGCATATTTATATTACACAGATATGTAAGCATATCGTTATTTGGATCTTATCGGTTGCCATCATTATCTACGGGAAACGAGTTCTGCTTTGCAGTTAAAGGTAGCGTGTGTTTAACTGTTGCAGGCTTTTATCAAACAACAAACTAAGAGATTTACCGCCAACGGTATTTGCTAACCTAACCAAGCTAAAGACAATGTGAGTAGTAAAAAATGGTTTGAATGACTGAATAATTGTAAAGGAGGATTATCCTCTCTTGTTAATTAATAGTCGATTGATCGATTGATGGAATGATGAATTTTTGGGATAAAAAAAAAAAAAGAAAACGAAAACATTTGTAGCACATCTCAAAAGATACCCAATGTAAAGTACGAAGATGTAGTTGTTTAGGGGGACTTTCTAAGAATTGCTTTTGAATTCGATAATTCTGAAGCTATTGAGGTCAAAGACAGATTCATTCAGTTGATTTAATTAATTGCCAAAATAAATCGAAGATTGCTCTCGTTTTACTTTATTCCCTCTCTGATCAATCTAAAAACCTGTGCCACCCTATCAACCAATCGGGCACCAAACCAAAATCCAAACGTCACTTGATAACTCGCATTTTCCGGCGCGTGAGGCTTTGTGCTTGAATTGTTTGTACTTTTAGTGTACGCTGGTTCCTTAGCCTCCCTTTGCTTTGATTGGTTATTGTGATTACTCCGGCTCTTGCTTTTGGACACTCACTCAAAAGGTACTCTAAGTACCGACCACTGATATAACATTCAACGTTTAAATTAAAAGAAAACTGGCCAAGAACATATCCGTGATTTGCAATTCAACAGAAAAATTGAAAAGAATGAGATAAAGGAGCTGCATCCTCAACAGTTTCGGGGACTGGTAAAGCTGTTTGATCTGTGAGTAGTTCGTTAAAATTTATGTATTCCACAAGTTTTGAATCTAAGCATTTATCAAAAGTAAAAATATATTATCGTGCAGGTAACATATTTTGGCCTGACTGCTGAATTTGTTCATTAGTGCAAGCGGAATAATGTCTACTCCGATCCACCTTTTCATGTTTTTAAGACATTCTGTCATTTCCTGGAATTTCTGATTTTAGGTCATGATGAGGATCTATGTAGGACCTTTTTCTTGATGCTAACGATACATCACGCGAGTGGCTTTTCAGTACCAAGTTTACTTTGTTATACATCCTTGGAAATTTTGCAATTCATGCCTGACGATACGCCTTCAAAGAAATCTCCTGATTCCCAGCCCATCAATTATCTTTGTCCAAAAATTTCTCATAATAATATTGCAAAACGTTAGTGAGCATTCTCATGATCCCTTTGATTCCTATGAAAAGGATTACAAATGCCCCGTTCTTTAATCCATTATGTCCAACATTAATTTCATTTGTTTCCTTTCTTCACTAGCTATCTATCGGGGAACAAACTCAGATACTTCCCACAAGGAATTTTTAAAGGCTTAAAAGAGCTCTTGATTATGTAAGTAGACTATGAAATTCTTCAAGTGAGTAATAAGCTTTGAAATAACCTATAACGATCATGACATTTGAATGCATTTAATTTCACCTTTAAATGATTATTTACACATCAATGTCGAAATATATTACCTTCCCTGTTACTCTATATGATTAAGTTTCACTTTCTTTTTGTTAGAGAAATTGTTGAAAACGAAATGACTCATGTCTCCATCGACAACTTCAAAGAAATTAAACAGTTAAAAATTCTGTGAGTGTTATAATTAATCAAGTGATGACCAAGTTGTGAAACGGACCTTGCTACCTTAAGGTGTAATATTAGACAATTGAAACATTATGAAAACACTTCAAATCGATGCTTTTATTGTAAAAGCATCCTACGTTATTTGCAACTCACCGGAAATGCTTTCCTGACAGTAGATTGATTATTTGCTGAGTGGGAGTAAGTTTGTAAAGAAACTTTAGTGCTGCGTCTGCGCAGGGCATTTCAAGATATTTGGTGTCATTCTACATCGAAACTCTGATTGGTTGAGAGCGTACAGTCAATATACAAAAGCGTGTGAAGTTGACATGATAACCGATATATCCATCAGGTATTGGGTTATCATGTGGAGTTCAAAGTCTGACTAGTTTCCAAGCCCCTCATCAGTGTAACGTCCTGAAACTTTTGCAAAGTCAGAGAGAAATGTCTTCTTTCTCAGAGTTTTTTAAAAATGTACATTAAAACAGATAATGATTTCGCTTTTCCCATGATATCATGGGCTGCAAAACCCTGTGTCTGCTTTAAATGCCTCAGCCTCCGGCTTCGGTAGATAACTCAGACTTCAGCATTATGATAATATCATAACCAATCTTATCCAATATTTAATTATTATCAAGTGAGTTGGTGATGTAAATTGGCCACCCTGAATAGCCTCAAAAGCGGACGCCTGAGCATTAGCCCTTCGTACAAGAATAGAGGAATTGTAAGTTGTAGGTGGTTTAGAAGCAGGAAAAAACCCTTCGCGATTAGAGGGAACCTGATCACGAAATAAACACGAATAAATTAGTTAAATGAAAGACTTCGTTGACATTGTGGGATTAAGAGAGCCTATTTGAAAGATTATTTTTTGTTGTGGAGTTTTGCGGCTTTTGATCACTACATTTTAATCTCCTAATTTAATTTCCAGGTATATGCAGTATAACAAGATGAGGGAGATTCCATATGGTTTTTTCGATATGTTGAAGGATATAGAACGAGTGTAAGAGTTTGATAAAATTCATTCGCAAATTATTAGTTTTTGAGCAAAGCTATACATTTTGAATAGACAATATTTTGGGGAAATTAAAGTTTTTGCAAAAAGAATTGAAGACTTGGATTCTTAAAAAAATATTTTGTATAAGTCAATGGATAACTCCAGCAATCAGTTACTGATATATTCTTAAAAGCAAGTTCTTGTCGACAAGGTCTGTGAAGTTTTAATGAAATAACTTGAGTGGATGATATTTTACAATTGTAGGAGTCTCGACACAAATCTGATGTGTTGTCATATGCACAAGGAGGACGCTGACTGTGCTTTCACGTACAACGACGACTTTGCCAACTGTGAGAGCATGTTTAAGAATTCTGCCCCAAGGAAGAGTATCTGGGTGATAGGAGCATTTTCTCTGGTTGGTGCAGCGTTTGTTATCACTTGGCGAGTGATCTTTAAAGAAAAGAACGTGGTTCAGTCCATCATGTTGCTCCACTTAGCAGTGTCCGATGGTTTGATGGGTATTTACCTGATCTCTCTTGGCACTAAAGATCTGTTGTGGAGAGGAGAGTATTACTTGCATGACTTCCAGTGGAGGTCTGGTTTGTCTTGTCAAATAATTGGAACGATCTCCCTTCTGTCAAGTGAGGTTTCGGTTATGATGATGACACTGATATCTGCTGATCGGCTTAAAAATATTGTGTTTCCTTACCAAGGTGCTTCTCTGAAACCAAAGGCAACACATATCCTGTGCATCATCATATGGGCAATTGGCTTCCTTATGGCCTTTTTGCCTATGTTTGGTATTCAGTATTTTGAAGACCCATTCAGGTACCATAGTTACTATGGTAGAAGTGTGGTATGTCTGCCCTTGCAGCTTACTTCTGATAAGCCGGCAGGTTGGGAGTATTCTGTTGCTATCTTTCTTGCTTTGAATTTTGCTTTTTTCTTGTTCATCATGGGTGCTTATCTCATGATACTAGTCAAGTCTTACTTGTCTAGCCGGCGACTGGCCCGTCAGGGTACTGAAAGAGAGATCCAGGCCAGAAGAGCAAACTTTAGGAGGGAAACGGCTCTTGCAAGGCGGGTGTTCTTCATCATCCTGAGTGACTGCGTGTGCTGGATGCCTGTGATAGTGATTGGTATGAGGACCATCATCGAGAAGTCGTACAAAGCACAAGGGGACCTCGCTGTCTGGATCGCTGTATTTGCCCTTCCGATCAACTCGGCCTTGAATCCTATCTTGTACACCTTGTCAACAGAACAGGTGCGTTATGCGCTTTTAATCCATTATAAGTAGTCAAGATAATAAAATCCGTAAGTAGACTTATAATGGCTAGGTACAGGAAGGGTAATGGTTTTCAGCCGACCATAGGCAGTGTATAATACTGCTCAAGACTGCTTTGTTCACTTGCAATGGACACTGACAATGTTTCAAAAGCATTGGAAAACAGAAATTCGTTAGTTTCTATTTTGTCATCGGAGCTCAGCTCAAGGCAGCTAGCGAAATCTCGATCACTTTTGGCTATTTTGTATCCAGGTCAGAGGCATTCTGAAGAACAAAATGGAAAAAGTCTGGAACTACTTGAAGACCGTTTTCACCTGCTGTGGTTGGGATCAGGAAGGTGCGATATAATTATCAGCTCTTGATCAGAAATAAACCGAAAAACGATGTAACAGATTGCTGCGAATACAGTTTATTGATCTGTTGATTTATTCATTCAGTCACTCAGTCATAAATCAATTCACTCATGCATGCATAGAGACATTCATTTAATCATGTATTTACTCGTTCGCTCCTTCGTTCTTTTATTGGTCTGTTCATTTGTGGTACGAACTAAATATTTCTCGACTCGATCATTGACTTTTCTTCGTCGTTTTCTTTAAAGGCCAAGGAGATGGGGAACAACCGAACCAACAGGGAATAGAAGACGATGGACAAAATGGTGGCGAGGGAGGTAAATCCTAACTCGTATTTCTGGAAATATCGTGAAAACTGTAAATGGGGGAAAAAGGCAATCTGTGACTAAATATATATTCGTTATTTCCTCTTTATTTTAAGGAGAAGGTGGGTGTGAACTAATCGAACTGGTTCATGTTGGTGTGCATCATCCCTTACTAGGTGAGCTGCAGTTTTCTAATCCAATGTAATTCTTGTCTGGAAGAAAAATACCGTGTTGAAGTGTTTATTGCTAATCTGTTTGTTTTGAATGGTATCCCTGGTGATGTTATCGTGTCCTCTGCTACCGGAGGGATCTGTGACTGCTGGTTACTTTCATATACGCAGATAGGGTTTATTATTATCTTTACAATCATTCAACCTTCTTTGTTCATCACGTTAATCTCAAATTCTAGAACCCATTCCCCCGTTCGTTTGTTAGTACTTTCGTTATTTCTATTGTGTGTTTCTTTTTGCTTTTTTTTTGTTTTTGTTTTTTTGTTTTTTTCATAAACCTCTTTTCATTTTTTTTTTTTTAAAGGCCAAGGAGAGGGAGAGCAAGTGAACCAGCACAGAATGGAGGACAATGAAGAACATGGCGGCGAGGGAGGTAAAAACCTTTTAGGTGTCAATTAACATATCATAAACATTTGAACTGAGAGCACAGGGTTAGTCTGTGTACATTTTTTTTCTACTCTCATTTTTCAAGGAGAAATTGAGGGCGAAGAAATTGAACTGGCAAGTGTTGGTATGCATCATCCACAACAGGGTAAGGCTAGAGTTTCTATTTGAATGTCAAGTTTTTAATGCTATTCTGTTAGTTTATATTGTACCTCTGGTGATTGTGTCCTCTGTAACTGAAGGATCTTTGACTTTAGGATATTTTCATACACACAAATAAAGTTTATTATCATCATTTTTATTACCCAACCTTTCTCGTCTATTACGTTTTAATTGTTTAAAATTGTAGATCTCGTTCTGCGTTTGTTACAAAAAATCCCTTCGTTCTATCTCTTATTTGTTTCCTGACTCGTTCACGATTTTTTTCCTTTGGTTTCTTTGAAAAGGCCAAGGAGATGGAGAACAACTGAACCAACAGGGCATGGAAGACATTGAACAACATGGCGGCTTAGGAGGTAAGACATTTTTTCCTTATAGTCAATGACAACACAGTGGCAATGTGACAACAACAGTGACTATATGTTTTATTTACTATTTTTTTCAAGGGGAAGTCAAGGGTGTAGTTATCGAACTTGCTCATGTTGATGTGCGTCATCCACAACAAGGTAGGCTAAAGTTTCTTCTCTGATGTCATCTTTATATAAATAAAAGATCTGTTAGTTTATATTGCCAAGACTCAACAATATGTTGTATTAATGGTACTTTTTATTTTGTTCTCTACTTCTGGAGGGATCTGGGACAGATGGATATTTTCATTCCCACAAATCAATAAAGTTAATTTACATCATTATAGTTATCCAACCTTCATCGTTCATTACGTTAGTTTTAAATTCTATGGATCTCGTGTTCTAACACAGTTTTGTTAGGTTTAAAAGTTTTGAAACGTTTCTTTGTTTTTTTGTCTCCAGTCATTATCTGAAATAAAGAAAAACAAAATAGACTAACTTGATTCTGAAACAGTCACCAATACTAAGATACATAGAAAATAAGGTACAACATTGTTGATTAGTTCGAAACACAAAAGAATGACAGTATTTACCTTTCTTGTTTCAAGGAGGACTTGATGAAGCCGAAAGAATCGAACCGGCACCAACTGGGTATGCTGATTCAAATCAAGGTAACTTGTCTTACCTTTATTAAAAATCTATAGCTTATCAATTGGTCGCTATTCTTTGTTTGTTTGACAACTCGTCCAGTGTTACTGTATTAGAAATGGACAAACCTTCTAAGGACTGTTAAGTTCTCCTGCGTATCGATCAGTTCAGAATCTCATTACCTCCCTCAAGCATTGCCAAGCTCTGAATGAAGTAACTTTAAATTTCTCAGCTGGCTTTCCTACCACTACTACTGGTGGTAAAATCAAAGAATTTCAATTATCCTCAAACAGAACTAAGAGATGAAATTTCTTATGCAAATGAGCGAAATTTGGCCGTAATAAATTGAGATTTTGCATAACAGGTTGCGGCCAAAATGAACGGCAATAAGTATGAAAACATCAAGTTAAGTATAGATTCAAGTAATTCTTATTTGCGAGCTTTAAAATTCTTAAGCAATTTTTCAAGTAAACGTCGAACAAAAAATAAAAAAACAAACGAACAAACAAAACAAAAACATTTAAGAAATCCTTAAGTTTGACATCCATCGATTATGTGTCGTATCACAAGTGTTTAATGTCTTGCCAAAGGCAATTTCACGACCACGAAAGCAGCGTATTTCGGGTTTTTTTACCCGTTTTTAATTTGGCTTTGGGTTTGTTTCGAGAAGAGCAATGTTCTGTTGCAAATTTTGATGAGCCTCGACAGAAAAGAGGAAGTCATCAAATATGCCCGATGCCAATTTTTTTTTTGGCAAAAAAATGTTTTTCCATGTAATAATTACTTCGACTTTATTATTCTATCCTCTTCGTTTCGCCTACGTCTTGGAAAAATTTTTAAATTTTTGGCTTTTTTAAAAATTTTTTCCTTTATTTGCTGTTTCATCAAATGAAACAATTTTGTTTTGCAAATTTATTAGGAATACCTCAGTAAAAAAAACAGCAACAACAAAAAACCAACAAAACAAAACAATAGCAGCTGATTGGTTTTATTTCTCCAGTATTACCTCACGGATTAACCTAGAGTTCTCTATTTATTTGTGTCTTTCTTACATTTAGAGTGTCGTTAACCAGTTTCATCAAGTTAAGCAGTTGCTACAGCGCTTTTAGTACCTAATCAAATATGTAATTTTTTTACTTTTTTCTATTAATGTTAGGAAAACGGAACAAGAGTTTGAAAAAAGGGGACGGTAAATTCAGGCATTCCACCGAAAAGAAGTAAGTGGTGAGCAGCGGGATATACACAGGTTCAAATTCCTAGAGAGATACAAACTGTCCGCATAACAAAGTTGACGGACGTTGTCAGTGACGAACTAACCGCTGAATTATTTGAATTACTGGTTTATTTCCAAAGTAGTTAGCTTCTCAACCTACTGGCTAAAAGGTTGAAAGAGTAACTGTCGCTAGCGGACTTACCTCACTGACTAACTGACTCACTAGGTATCCAGTCACCTCGCCACCAAGCAGACTCGCCACCAGCGAACTCGCCACCAAGGAACGATCTCGCCACCAACGTACTCGCCACCTAGGGAAGTCTTCTCGCCACCAACCACCAATAAAGAGATTAGTCGAGGACAGTAGGATGTTCGGCTGATAAGTCTGTACTCAAACTTTATAAACGTATGTTGTCGAAAGCACGTTCGAAACCGATAAGTTTGTTCGCTTGTCTGTACTCAAACTTTATAAACATATGTTGTCGATAGCACGTTCAAAACTGAAGGTGTTGTGCAACAAATGGCTCTTTTAGGAGCCGCCACATCTGCAAAAGTCATGAGCAACATATGAGCTGCTCTTCCAGATTTAATATTCAATAAAGTTTGTTGTTATTTTGCCGCGGGAAACTGGGTAATATAATTCGACCGAATATTGAATAAGTTCCCTTGACAACATCACAGACGTCGAAATTTGCATACAGATAAGTAAACAAACTCTCGAGTCGATTCGTTCGAACTTATAACATCACAGACGTCGAAATTTTCATACAAATAAGCAAACAAACTCAGGAATCGATGGGTTCGAACTGTTAACTCTCCTTGGGAAACAACTGTAGTTGCCTTAGGAAAGCTTCAGTCCATCGATGCTTACAATTTCTCGTACTGACTTGACAATTTCTCGCATTTAGTTTTAATACAACTGCTATCGAGTTTCATTTCATCACTTATTTCTTCCCATGAAGTTTCATTTTCTCTCAAGTATGTTTTTATTCCTCGCATCGAGTTTTGCAATTTCTCCTCGCTTACGTGCAAAAGACAAACACGATACGTTTCGATGTCAATGAGTTAGGAACGGAACACATCTAACACGTCGCTGAAGGTCATAATTTAAATACAGACAAGCGCACAAACGTATCGGCCGATTTGAATTGTGCTCGTTCGAACATCCTACTCTCCTCGACTACTTTATTCTAGTTTATCTCTTTATTGGTGGTTGGTGGCGAGAAGACTTCGCTTGGTGGCGAGTACGTTGGTGGCGAGATCGTTCCTTGGTGGCGAGTTCGCTGGTGGCGAGTCTGCTTGGTGGCGAGGTGACCGGTAACCACTCACTAACATCCTTACTCACTGATTAACCAGCTGACGGACTGACTGACTGAATTTCTGACAAAAATGACTGAGCAGCTGATAAACCAACTAACTGACTACTTGACCGACTGACTGAACGAATGCTGATCAATCGCCAGAACAACTGATTGACTGTTTCACTGACTGGCTAACTGTGTGCCCAGCTGAGCGGCCATTCGACAGATTGTTTGATAATTTGTTTCACTGACTGATTGACTGATTTATTACATGATAGAACGGGAATTTTTAAATAAATAATTGTTTCACAAGATAATAGCGATTGTTTTTTTTTTGCTTTTGTTTTGTTTTTTTTGCAGAAAAAGGCGAAAATCAAGATTTTCAATGCGTCGAAAGTCACCTTCGGCTACCGAGACTGTCCATGAAGAACACACTTTTGAAGAGGACACAAAACTGTAGGCAGTTTAACTCGAGGAAACTACTATAAATTCTAAGCAATTTAACAAGAAGAAGTGGTAATTAGAGATCGATAATCTCGTCATTGTTTTTTATTAAGCGTATAGAAACAACTGCTTTGCTAATTTTGTGTCTATTTAGATGTAAAGGAGGACTTAGTCAGTTATACTGAACCAATTGGTGTGCTTTGCCTAGTTAAATTAAATTTCACTCGATCTTTGGTTGTCTTAAAAAAATCCCCACCAAAACGATTTTTTCAAACGATAAGTTATAAGTTTTCAGACCAAGACAATTTAATTGATGTTTTAATGGTTTATGAGTTAGTGTTTCATATCCATGATTTGTATGGTCTCCATGGCCACTTCACATAATCAGTGACATCATCTTAAGGATCGTGTTTACAGTCACAAGAAGTTTCAGCTTTCTCTTAACTAAACAAAAACACCCATGCGGTTGATTGGGATCCTTTAAGACATCTGCTACGAGGAGTCTTTTGGGGGCAGATTAAGTCAGCTTGAGATGGGAAGCACATTGAAGGCACAATTAACTAATTGAATTGTATTAATTGACTTAAAACGAGAGGATGTAATACCAAAAATTTTTTTGGGAAGTCGTCATCATATACTAGTTTCTAGAATACCTTTTCACAATGACTTGGAGGTTACGTAACTATGATGCCATTCTACCAGAATTTTAGTGTTTTAGGCTTGCGGAATGTTCTAAAATACGTTTCAAGAATTCAATAATCTAGGAGTAATTATGCTTTTCAAGCTAAAATGAGAGAGAGATACTGTGATGTACATCAAAGATTGTGCACTTAAAAGAGATTGAGTAAAAACGGTGAGTTTGTGTCAGTGGAGAACTAAGGTACAGTCTGGAGTGGTTTGTAGAAGATAATCACTCTATTGCCTAAAGGAGTCGCTTTTTAGTAAGCATTTTCACACATTGTTTAGCAACGTAATTCGGTTTGTAGTACTGTAAGATTCTTTCTGTCTTAGAATATACCGTGGCAAGAGATACAAAAGTGGTTTTTAAGAGTTTTGATTTATTGCTTGCTCGTTTTTCCTGCTTGATTATGTGCTTCATTATTAGAACAATACCAAGCTTTTCTTTATATTTGCTGCAGGGTTCAGAAAATGCATGCTTTCTGACTCATTGAATTATCTAACAAGTTGACCCTTTTAAAAAACAAAAATAGTTACCTATGTGCTTGTATAGGATATACATAGAGGTTGATTGAAAAAAATTTTTGTTAGTAATTTGATAATAATATAAATGCTGTATTCAATTGGATTATTACTGTCATTAATATAATAGAAATAAAAATAACGAGAGGGATCAATAACACCTTGGCTATTTGAAGTTGTGTTTATTTTATGTACTTGGATATTTTGCAAATGAAGCGAGTGCATCCGATGTCTCACGTCAACTACAGCGACCAAAACAATCATGCAAATGGTCAGGCTCATCATATTCATAAAAATAAATGGAATCATATACATAAAAATAAAATGAAAGGGAAATGAAATTCATATTTTTTTGATTTGTTTGTTTTTTTTTTTCGGTCGAAGAGATCTTTTAAAAAAAAGAAAGAAACATAGAAAGAAAAAACCTAACAAACAAAGACGCTTTCCAAAACAACTAACTTTTTATCTCCCTTTTCCCGTGCTCACCCTGAATAGATTAAATAATAATTAATAATTAAAATTTAATAATTAAATAATAGATTAAAATGCTCCTTCTCTCTCACTCTCTTATAAGCCGATTCCCTCCCCTTTCTCTTAAAAACTCAGGTAGTAAGTTTTTCAATCAGAAAAAATGTTTACTGGTGCGGTATCTTTCAAAGCAGGACATTCTTATTGATTTTTTTAAAACTCTTTTCTTCGTTTTTTTTTTTTTTTCGCGAGGAGAGGGAATTTTTAGAAACCCAGCATGTGTTTTTTTGCAAAAGTCCAGACACGCTATTTTACTTCTCATTTTCTATATAAGCGTCACCTTTCACTACTTCAATGTTACCTGCTGTTAATAAAACTGTCTATAATTTCTTGCAACATTGTTTAAGGGAAAAAAGCCGAGAGGACTTTCAAGTAACTTTTGATGGATGAACTTCAAGATCTTTGTTTATTATGTTGGGTGGGGTGTTGTGATCTAGTTAACTACCTAATTAGGAGAGTCGGGGTTAGGGTTGTTGAAGGCCTAAATGTACTAACTGTCCTAGATGTAATAAATATATGTTATTTGCCGGCTGGGAGGTCCGTATGGTGAAAAACTGTGACCGAGGTCTTGAAAATACTGCCCGAGGCCGTAGGCCGAGGGCAGCATTTTCAAGACCGAGGTCACAGTTTTTCACCATACGGACCGACCCTTAGCCGGTAAATAACATATTTATTGTTTTTAAACTTGACGAAATTCTTTCCGAAAGAACCCGAATGACTTATGGCCGTAAATACGACAAGATCTTCCATAAACTGAACAATTTTTGAGTGAGTAAATGGTAGTTAAAATAGAGGTGATGCAAATTTAAGAGAGATGCCTCAGCGAAACATTTTCATTTCCGTAACGATAAAGGTGATTTAAAAGGCTTCCAAAAAAACTTTGAAACATTATTTTTACAAGTATCTGTCACAATCTGACACCTGTCAATTAGAGAGCGCGCAAGAAAAAAAAATCGTAGGAACATTTGAAAACCAACAGAACTAGTTTGGCAAGGACTGTCACGACAATGTTTTCTTAAAAATCAGTTAATGATCTAACGGAAAGTATTATTTACTCTCATCGACCATTCATTCATGTACGAAGATTTACCTCTGTTCATTAAGTAAACGGCGAGGAAAGTAATTGTGAGTAAATTCAATTTTTTATTTTGAAGTTGTGGGAGTTTGCTCGTTTGTTTGCTGTAATGGCGTGTTTAACTCTGATCTTTCCTTCACAAAAACTAAATTCGAACGGCACACTCCAACGAGACACAAGGGAATTTAATGCAGCCTTTTCTCAATTCCTTCAATTTCTGTTGTCCAAGTTAAGGTACAAATGTCCAAAGTGAACGGAATTGGAAAGACTCATCAGGAGCGTATATTTGTTGTAGAACTTAAATTAAAACTTCGCTCGCTTTTTTTTTACTATGAACAAATTGCTCGAGAAAATTCAGATATTAAATGAATGAAAGTTCCATCGTTCAGTTTAACTGTAACCAAATACCTCACGTTTCAACTTTCTGGGTACTTTTTGTGAACGATTAAAATTAATTGCAGACGGTTTTTAGGCCGCTTGTCAACCAACGTAATGACACTATTGTTTATACAAATTTATTCTGAAACCAATATTTTTCTGTCAACCAAAGTGATTTGATAGAGAGAAAAGGGAGGATTCCTAAGTTATTTATCGGCTTGAGGTAGTGACCGACGTGTTTGCTTAAAAATACTGCCCAGCCGGAAAACGAGGTATATTTATGAAAAATGACAACGAAAGTTGGGATGTACTCGGCGACTCACGAAAGCGTTACCGTGGCCCGTGGGCAGAGATAGGAAAATACTGACCGGGTAAAGAACCAATCAGATTGCAAGATTCGTTACCGTGCCCTCTAAAAAAACAATAAAGTCCTAAATGTAATAACATTTAGTCCTATATGTAATAAGCTTCCAATGCAATCATTTAACTCCTTCGGTGCATTGTTGTTATAGCGGACATCCACATTGGGATGTTAAAGTGACAGCTGTTGCACCAAAAAACCGCTGACCAGTATACATGTCACATTACGGGCTCCCTGATATCAATCAGCATCTTTTTACTTGCTAGACATAAGAAATATCAGCAGTCGAAGTATGGTCCTTAAAGCGGTTTACTGATCGAGTTGAAAATCATTTCCAGCCCAAAGTGGGCTAGTGCTTGGCTGGAAACTCATAGGATGGAATCGATTGGTACGTAATCATTAAGAAAAAGAAAAAGAAAGAGAAAATAAAAAGAAATTGACTACAATTGATGATGAACTAGCATGCTATTGTTGATGTTATCGTTCGTCACATGTTAATCCAAAAGAAAATTATTATTATCAGAAGTGTTCCTGAAATTTTGCATATCAATGATATTCAGTGTCAACTGATTTTAATGAAGCATTTGAGTTCATTTTTTAGGATGACTATCCTGATTTATTCAATTTTGCACCTGGGATATTGCATTTCTAGCCCCCTATAGATTTACTCCACCTCAGTAATCAGTTCATGTACCATATGACTATAAGTGGAAACTGTTGAGCTTTCTTTTTTTCATTCATTTATTTATCTATTCATTTTCTCCCCTCACGGTGGGCAGAGGAGATGAAGACAAAAGATGAAATATAAACATTAGATCAACTGTAAAATATATGTTTTCCCTATATTTCGGTTCGGGAACCGATGAACCTGTCATAAGGAGCTAAAGGAAAACAATGAAGGTTCATTAGACCATCAACTGACCATCGTGTTGAATGTTGTCGCTCAATGGTTCAATTTGACTCTTGCGTGGAAAAAAGGCAACATGTCGGGACCTGTGATCGTAAAATGGGATAACATATAATTGGTCAGTAGATATCTTGCTCTGTAAGACACTTTATCATATAGCCAGCAGCGCACGCGGGAAAGATGAAGATAATCCTGTGTTCTGATTGGCTACCTGAGCGGGCATGATGGGCCCGCCTTCGTCCGCTCGGGATTCCCCGTATTGATCCCACGCAAGAAAACTTACAAAGTTCGTAACTTTTGGACAATGTTGGCATATACATAGAAAAAAAAAAATAAACGAGCCTCTTGAGTTTATTGTGCTGCAAACACAGTTGGCTTTCACTATCGACTCTCGAAATAAAACAGGCCATTCTTGATTCTTATCTAAGCGAAATCTTTTGCTATACAATGAATCCTTTAATGATTAAGCCAAGAGACTATAAACTCTCTTGAACAAGCTTGTATGGTCAAGATTACTTACACTGATGACAGAAGTATATCATCAAAATCTGTCACACTTAAGAGTCTGAGCCAATGATATAAAGAGAGCTACTGCTCAGCGTTCTCATTGCTTTTGCGTCCGTCAATTTGATGCCAAAAGTACATCAGTATCAGTATAAGGTTTTGTAGTCAATGCTTCTCAACGCACATCTTTAGCAAATTAAAAGACGCTGAGTAATATCAGTGAGCCCGCAATATGCCGTGAATATTGGTCAGAAGATTCTTTGGTGCAACAGCTGTCACTTTCACGTCTCAATGTTAGCGCAGTTAAACGATTACATAGGAGCCTTATTACATTTAGGACCGAATGTTATTACATTCAGGGCTTTATTACATTTAGGACCAAATGTTATTACATTTAGGAATTTATTACATTTAGGACTTCAACAATCGCCACTTAATATGTATTTTTAGTTGGAATTTCGCGAATGACTGGATGTGCTTACCATCCCTCACGGCGCCGCAAGTTGACCTTAGCTTAACGTATGAGAACGGCGTTGAGTTCCAAATGGAATCTTAAGTCACTCGCCCTCGGGGTTTCTTTTCTCAGACCACGCAAATTTTCATGATTTCATGTTGTTATTTTGCAGAAGACGGTTGAAATCCAACATTCAACGCATCAATTTGACGAAGTACACAACATGGTAAGGTGCGATTCCTGATTCTAATTTCATGATACCTCGCTCATTGTATAATCGCCTTCGTGATATTACGCTAATTCAGCTTGATTTCTGGTTTTGTGCGCCTGCCTTTTCATGTTTTTGTCTGAGCAAGTACTAGAAGTCACCTACCATAGAACCCAGATGCAACTCCAAAGCGATTGATATAGGACCTCGGTATGGGAGAGATGTATGCGATTGGATGCGTTTACCGGCACAACTGATAGCCTGATCTCAGTTTTATGACCCAACCTGAGTTGTCTACTTTCTTGCGAGTAAAGTTTTCTAACTTTCCGACTGAGATTGCTCTGATTGGCTCGAGGAATAATACTTCTGTCGTCCATTCTTGGTTAACCCTTTAACTCCCAATATCTGATTGTTAGTTCTCCCCTCTAGCTCCCACACAATTCCTTGTAAATTAGTTGCTAGAATTTGGTGAAAGATCAAGATATAAACTTCTACCTAATAAGTTTGAATACTCTCATTAACCGTTTGCAGGAAATAGTGTGGAAACTATAGGGAGAAGTTACATGTTAGTCACTTCTGGGAGTTAAGGGTTAAATTGTTGTACCGGAAGCCAAGAAAACTCATAAACGATGGTTACTTTTATTACTTTGATACCGTGTTTCTGCCCATATATAGAAGAATTATGCGAATTCAGCCGCTGTCTTTGAATATCTTGTTTATCGTTGGGGCAAGAACTGGAGTTTAGCTGCCATACAGGTCAATGACTCCAAAACGACTGGAGCAGGGCTGTAGAATCGGAATAAAATCATTGGACTGGATATGTCTACTGACACAACTGACAAGCCGATGTTAATTTTATGACCCAAGCTGTTTTGTTACTTTTCTTCTGAGAAAAATGTAGTAGTTTTTAGACTGAAATTGTTTTGATTGGCTTGATGATACTTTAGAAGACACTCTTGAATAAATTTGATGACCCAAGTGAAAAAAGTATAAAAAAAAATAGTAACGTTATAAAGATTGCCTGATATTTTTTAAGAGGACACCTATGTAATACTAAAGAATTTGTCAAAGGGGATGAAAACTTATCATCATTATAGTATACAAGAAAACGAAAGTTCTCATAACATTAGATTGATCAGACGGTAAATTTAAGAATTACAAGCTGTGTCGAAGGCCGCATAAAAAAAGTGAAACAGCTATGAACATGTACCTATGGGTCTTTGCGGCGTTTAGGATACTCAAGGCTATCACACAGGGGTCAACTCACTTTTTAGAGCCTGATTTTAGGGCGGCTAACTTCGCAAAGGTGATAGAAGATCGAAAACTCAACGGGACAATCTTAAGAGAGCTTGAAATGGCTTCTGAGATCTCTTGCCAGTTTGAATGTTTTTCTGAAGACCGATGTATGTCATACAACTTCCTTTCCATCCATGGAAATGAGACAAGTACATGCCAAAATGCAACTAAGTGATCTGACCGATTTGTTAGTCGAGTTAATTTTACCAAAGAACATGGAGCACTGTTTAAAGGAATACAGGTAATAATACTGGTTGGTGTTAGTATTAGAGAGCTATGAAGCATTGCATTGATTTCAATAGAGTGGGAGGGCTGGAGAGTGAAAATATTTAACTCGGGGTCATAATGTAAAGACTGAGCGCAGCGAGCTCCTTGAGTCTTCGCCACGAGCCGAATATATTCCAGTATGGCCCTGTTAGTCAATAAGCACTTTAACACATGACCACTACTTCTCGAAACTTTGGAAAATTTTGTTTCAGCTTAAGTAGGACCCGAAAGACGAGTGCACGCGGTACAACCACAAGAAAGATCCTACTTTAAAAACTGTTCTCTTTATTTTTTCGAGTCAGAACAAGAAAATCAGAATTCATCGAAAAACGGGTCTTATTTTCTCACTTCTTTATTTCCACCGAGCACAAGTCCACAGTTAGAAGCTTTCTTTGTGATTGCGCACGGGGTGTCAGGCGAGTCATATATGTTATATGTTTTCCTACTTTTGAGCGTGCAGCCCTAAAGGTTATGACGCCATTAATTTTTATTTTCATTACAGACAATAACGTTGATACTCTCAGTGTGTTATATCCTCAGATGTTGAATTCATAGATTGCCCCAAAAACACTATTATCAAGAAAAAGATATAAGATCGACAAAAGGCAGGAAGTTCTTGGCCCACTTAACGAAAAAGTCCTCCTTCAACTTTAAAGTATGAATATATATGTAAGGCAATTTTATTTCCTTACTTTTAGAGAACCTGCAAACAAGATATTCCGTGCACAGAGAGTGAAATATGTGTGGTTGACTACAGATCAAACGCTGACTTTTGTAAGTGTAGCAGAGGTAAGGATAGACGTGGTTAGATCTTTGTAGTTTAACAGCTATGGATTTACACAGTTGGGTATGGATTTTCTCGAACAGAGTAAACAGTGAACGGTGTAATTGACACGCTTTTAAGTGCCGAGGTGCAGATTCAACTAGGAAATAAGCACTAGACAAGTTTACGAAAGGTGAAACAGGCAACTTCGAATATAACAAACAGTTAGATGGCGAGAGAGAACATCAACTCACGTCGACTCTGTTGCAGATAGAGAGGAAATCCCCTAAACTAATATGCGATAATAATATTCTGCATGAGGTAAGAAATTTTGTGGTCAGTTATGACGGAAACAAATACGGTTGAGAAAGGACATTTTCATTTCACGCTTTGCAGGATGCTATAACACTAATATATGATCAGGAAAAAAACCACTTCAGGTTACTGGTATATCGGCTGGTAATGTCCGCGGCCAAGATGTTTAGCACGCTGGAACATGCCGGGACATGCCGGAAAAATGTGGGAACATGCCGGAACATGCCGGAAAACGCGGAATATCCTAGAAAATACCAGAACACCGGAGCATGCCGGAACACCGCGGAAAAACTAATAAAAAAACCTTAAGATTCGATGAAAAAATAAAGTTCATGGTTACCCGGTGTTCCAGGTTTTAACACGTGCCGAGATATTTGTCAGAAAAATGAATAATTGGTAGAGAAGCAAAACTTTGAGGACACTGTCTCAGTCAAGGACGTTATCAGCCTACAGACCAGCAAGCTAGAAGGGTTCTTATTAATTTTAGAACCCTTCCATTACTTATCGTAAAGCAAGTTGAAAGCAAATTTTGTCGACTTTTTTGTACTTTTGGAGCAGAATTTCAGATTAGCTTTTTAGTGTCACTATTACTGGACTCAACAAAACGAGCTCTTTTTCTTCCCTGTGAAGTGATAAAAATGAAAAAGTGAAATTCTTGACATAATTTTTTCCGCTGGCTTTGTTTCTTTCCGATGGAAATAATTGGGGGACAAATGCAGACATAGACGGGGGTTATTGTGTGATAACTGTACGGGTGAGTGTAACCGGTGAGTTAACACCACATGACTAACTATAAAGTAGCTAATTTAATTGCGTAGAAAATGAAAAGGTGGGTTATAGAAGTCGGTAACTTTATACTCTCAAAAGATTACACCTTTCGGTTTCTATTCTAAAGATTGTCCCAGGAACTGTCTTGAACATTATCAAAATGGCTCCACTTCCGACGGAGTGTATTTGATTTACCCTGATGAAGAAGAACCCTTCCAAGTACTGTGTGACATGACAACTAATGGTGGAGGATGTACCACCTTTCAAAGGCGCATGGATGGCTCTGTAGACTTTTATGTCGACTAGGAATCTTGCAAAAAAGGTTTTGGAAATCTGGAAGGCGAGTTTTGGCTTGGGAATTACTACCTTCACCGTCTCACTGCATCTGCCAACATGGTATTTCGAATTGATATGGAGGATTACGAAGGCCGACGAAAGCGATGATTACCGGCTAACGATCGATGCATACCGAGGCACCGCAGGCGATGCATTGCTATCTCTCAGTAGGCCTATCAGGTTTGTTTCAGACATTTCAGTTTTTCGTATAATGCTTAGCGAATAGTAATATAAAGCTAACCCTGAGAGCTCTGCGTAAGAACCGAGAAAAGTATTCATTACCCGCTGAAGATGAGGATCTCTACACTTATTCAAGTTAAACATCTCTTTCTGAAAATGTACTGCTACAGGCAATATTGCCAATAAAAAGATCCAACTTATATCTGACGCATATTGCTGACAATTATAGCTCCTTTTGAATTGGTGCTAGTAAATTCCTCTACGCTACATTATTAAACATAAAATGCGTTTTGTTGACTCCTAACGTTACCATTTGTCTTTCACTTGCCTGATGGGGGAATATTCTTTTTCTACACTTGCTGACAATGCAGCCTTATTGCTGACCATCCAATGTTATCAGTAGCATTGTTGTTCAGCTCTTCCTCAGTTTCTTAAAAAATTCTTTTTTCATATCAGAAATATGAAGTTTACAACCAAGGACAGAGACAACGACGTCGATAACAGTAAGAATTGTGCCTTGCACTATAAAGGCGCCTGGTGGTACAACTATTGCCATAACGCAAATCCAAATGGTTTGTACCAAGGAGGAGGAAACGCACAAGGAATTACATGGGAACCATTTCGGGGACAAGATTATTCGTTAAAGCACATCGAGATCAAACTTGGACCAGCATGATTTGTATCTTAGAAAATGTGTGTTTAAGCCTTCAGCAACAATGATAATGATAATAAGAATTACTTTAACAATTGTAATAATTATAATAATTATAATAATTAAAACAATTATAATAATTCTAAAAAATTCATTATAATGAAAATGCACATCAAGATGTTCCATGGCAAATAAATAGAAGGTCTGAAAATTATAAAAAATATGAGAAATCGAAGACTTCATATTAATGACGAAATAATGATTAAAAGTGAATTTATTAAAACAGCTTTGGTCCT
Source organism: Pocillopora verrucosa (assembly GCF_036669915.1). Lineage (NCBI taxonomy): Eukaryota > Metazoa > Cnidaria > Anthozoa > Scleractinia > Pocilloporidae > Pocillopora > Pocillopora verrucosa. The sequence goes on from NC_089312.1 coordinate 5,628,146, forward strand.
AAACAGGATCTGCTTCTGAGGTGAACGTATTTTTTTATCATCTTTATTATTATTCTTATTAATATTTCTTTTTAAATAAAGCGCACACATGATTCTTTCACAACTGCGATAGAAAAAAATTAAGGAAATAATCCTCATGTTTTAATCAATTAAGATTAATCTTAAGGTTCGTGAATAAAATAATCAACTGATATGTAGCTGTTATTGCAAAACTTTTTTATAAACTTTGCATGCTTTGGTAAGGTCACAAATACTAGTTGCATCAACTGAAAGGCCAAGAAACATTTTTGAAAGCACAATCGCACGAAAAGATTACCTATTAACTTTAAGGGGAATCTTCTTTGCGCAAGCTTTTGACTATAATCAAAATATTTTGGCCTCATAGAACTTCACCTTGATATGCAAACTAAACTTGCAATTCATTTCTATCGTAACTCCTTATAAACGGAGGCTGCCATACTGCTTGATATTATATTATATGAAGAAAGGTGCTAGTACTTGATTTACCTCAATTTCTTATGTAGGAATAGGGATCAATTCCCTGCAGTTACTGTTGTTGCAGAGCAAGTCGTTTGCATCACTTCAGTCCAATATAGACAAAGAAATGTCACACATATCTGGTGAAAATCTTCACCTATCAAGAGATAGAGATATCTTCCATGTGATTAATAAGTGTGTAATAGTTATAATAAAGCTTCTAGGTTAATAACATTTCACTTATACTTTTCCCATCAAACCCTTGCTGTTATTTCGTAGAATTATATTGATCTAGCTTGTTTTGTAGCCAATTTCTGACAGTTGTTTTGTCTCATTTATTGTCCGAGCAAGTTCCAGCATTTTGCTGCTCTAAGGTTCATTGTCATTAAGCACGACTAGCGGAGGGCTGTAATATCTGAACAAATCGTTGGATTGGACGTGTCTACGGACAGTTTCATCTTAATTTAATTTTATGACACAAACTGTTCTGTTTGCTTGCTTCTGAGAAAAGTTTAAGAGCTAATGTCAGTATGCATTAAACAAACAGCGGCAAGTCGCCCAAATTCGTTTTCTCTCCTACTCTCATATTTTGTAGCCCAATATGTTCTAATAATTGTGGTGTAGTTTTTTTGTAAAAATTTATTTTAGTTTTCGAGAAATAATTTTTTCGTTCGATGCTCAAATATGCAAATTGTCACCGTGGATATTACCCGAGTTGTGTGACCTCATATAACGAATGTACTAGACCAAAGGTAATTTTGTTAACACAACCCTTTGTTTTATCATCTAAACTTAATCCCCTGTTGTTATCGAAGCTGGCAAAGAAATATTTATTTTTTGGTGAATATTTTTGTCCGACATACTTTTCCTACGTCGAAAAGTAGCATCAAAACAAAGAAAGTTTTAACAATGACCGATATGACACAATCAACTGAGCTTCAAGCTTTTATAAGAAAAAAGGATGGTTTTAAAGTTTCTGTAAAAATTTCCTTGTGTATTTGTGTTGTTCTATCTTGAGACCAACTCACAGTCCGGCAAAATTTACTTCATAGCGATTATGAAATATACATGGTGCGCCTACTTGTCGCCACCGTTAACTGGCATAAATCACTACAATTTGCAAAAACATCTAACATAACACTCTTACCTTGTTTATTTATGGTTTTATTAGCTGTTTGATGATCACGTTAATTATGCTCTACAGCATTCTAGCCAGATTTCAGTTCCAGTTTATATATCTTCTCTAACTTATTATATCAGTTGCGTGACAAGCGTGACACAGAAATTCAAAGATAAATCAACCTCCGAAATACCAAGACATGGGTTTTTTTTCCTTTTTTGCATGACATCTAGAAAAACCTTTCAGGAATTACTGCATTCAGAAATCTAAAATGTCTAGATCCATCAATGATTCCTTTGCCGGCTGAAAATGTATGTATGTTTACTATAGTCAATTTGATTGACAAGCTACATACTGATTTAGCTAACTGATCTGTTTTATAAGCGTCTCATCTAACATGCTAACATGGAGGTTTGCTATTTAGTTAAATCGTCCCTGGTGGAACTTGTGGGTTTAGTTATCGAGAAGACGGATCATTCAAGGTTTCTGATAAACCAGTCCAAAAACTCTCGATCTAAAACGACCACGATACCTCGTTTTGCCACTCTGCGACAAACGAGGCTCGATTACGCAATCGAGCTTCGATTTTCCAATCGAGCCTCCATTTTTCAATCGAGCCTCCATTTTCCAATCGAGCCTCCATTTTCCAATCGAGCCTCCATATTCCAATCGAGCCTCCATTTTCCAATCGAGCCTCCATATTCCAATCGAGCCTCCATTTTCCAATCGAGCCTCCATTTTCCAATCGAGCCTCCATTTTTCAATCGAGCCTCGTTTCTTTAATCGAGGCTCGTATCGAGAAAAAAAAAAAAAAGAAAAAATAACGGAGGAGAGGTAAGTAGGGAGAAAAAATAGAGAGAAAGGAAGGAAGGAATGCACCAGGCGGCAAACGTAATTTACTTATTCGAGAGGGCCCAGGGTCCCGGAAGGGTTGTATCGGTATGGGTAGAATCCACTGAGCAAATGATTGCAGGCGCATTGATTGCTCAGCGATTGAACAAAACAGAAGGTAGGAAAGCCGCATTAGGCGCTTCTGTGATTTCATGCCAAAAGAAACCGCCAACAAGTTGTGAATGGGAGATGAATAGATGGAATGCGAGAAAGCACAGAGGATAATTTTCGTTTCTTGGTTTCCAAAAGTTTTACCCGCCGAAAATGGAGTGTACATCGCAGGTACAAAGCGGTTAAGCTTATATTATTTACTGTATTCAATAGTTTTAGGTACTTGTACTAGGCTTAACATCGGTCAATGCAGAGCAAAGGAAAATGTAGTACGACCCATAGAAGCGGAGAGGATGAGAGTCTTAAATTCAGTCTGATAAACAGTTAAGGAACTAAAGTGCTCCTTTAATTACATGGTATGTGTGGTTAATCTTCAGTGAGCTTAACACCCATAAGTCTCAAGGTGAACAGTTTCTTTAAAATTAGAATTTTCCTAAAAAAAAACCCAACAACAAGAAGAAAACGTTCAAGAGAGAGGACAAAGTCCTTCACACGGGGAGTGTATATCATTATTATGTATTTCTTTCTTTCTTTCTTTCTTAAAAACAAGCCTCGAGTGAAGAAACGAGCCTCGATTAAAGAAAGGAAGAAAGGAAGGAAAGAAGGAAGGAGGGAAGGAAGAAAGAAAGAAAGAAAGGAAGAATGGAGGGAAGAAAGAAAGAAAGAGAAAAAGAATACTGCAAATTAAAAAATTAATAATTTAAACCCATATGCTTTTGTAACGGCAAACTTAGAATCCCTAACATTGTGTGATGGACAGTATGCACCAAGCAGCAATAAATAAATAAATAAAAACAAGAAAAATAACGAGAAAATGACAAAAAAGAAAAGAGTAAAAACACCAGGATTAATGAGAGTTTTTATCGTGGGCGCAACAGGTTATTTTCGGCACATTTAAAAAAAGGTATAGTCTGCCTTTAGTAAACTGTAAGCATTCCCTCTTCGTTTAAGAAAAAGCGAAAAGAAAAATAGAGGAACGAAAAATTGGCCTGGCAGCGAATCTGGGTTTCTGGGCGGTCATTTATAACACGCGCTTTTTTTTCACAGTTTAGGTATATTTGAGTGATTCAGTTTTCGTTCATCTTTCCTTCCTTCAATAATCATTATCACAGTTTATTTCATATTATATATCTACAAACTGGAATTTATATTATTTTAAGAACTTAACTAACCCGTGAAGCCCTAAGTCTAGCAATCATAGAAATCCATTTACAACACCGTAAAAAAATTGAAAATTTTTATCGTGGATAGAGCGTGTCATTTGTAGCACAGACTTAAAAAGAAAAAAAAAGTCAGGGTCTAGCTTTAACAGACCACAGAGCATAAAATAGCGTTAGTTTTGGTGGAATTTGGGTACTCCCACTTCGTCGAAGAAAAAGCGGCAAAAGAAATCACATTAAGAAAATTAGCAGCTAATGAGGCTGACGCGGACCTACAATTAACCAATAAAATATAACATAGGAAATAAAACAATTTACCCTATTATATTGAAATATACAATTGATCAAAAATAAATAAAGCATCGTCTCTATAAAATAAAGCACATTGACAAAATAAAATTGCATGTTGCCTTAGAAACTTTGGTACAATATAATAAATATTTATATTATCTAATAATAAGCAAACTCGCTTTCCTTATTCATAGCCTCCTTTTCGAACGATAAATTATGGATATGAAATGCAGATGTTCTTAAGATGTTTTTCAAGTTAATTATGCTGACTCCAGAAAGCTCAACTTTGGTATTTATTAAGTTCCATCGGCTTACTTAGTCCTGGTTATTTTTCTGTCACAGTTTATGTGTGATTTAGTTTTCGTTCGCATTTTTCATCCCTACATCGATCATCATCAAAGTGACCTACATTCATCTATTTTTATCAGTATGATTTATGTTTTATGATTTATTTAGTTATGTTCGCAGTTTAAATGAAAGAAGGATCAAACAACTGACACGAAACATTTATTTTGGCAAAAACTTTTTTTATTTGTATTCTCAATATTTTGATTTTGCAGCGCGCCAATAGAGCCTTTTGTAATGTTTGCTTTCGAAAACAGTATGTTTTAATAAATAAAGCTTTAGTTATTATTACCTATTGTGTTTGCAGACTTGTGTTCTTTTCCCTTGAGTCTTTGGGCTTTTCCAATTCATTGATTCAGCAACGTGCCGCCAAAGTGCCAAGAAGTGAAGACAGTGATTTACAGTGATTTTTAATAAATAAAGCCTTTGTTATTGTTACCTATTGTGTTTGCAGACTTATGTTCTTTTCCCTCGAGTCTTTAGGCTTTAGTTTCTCGTAATTCGGCGAGGCTCCAGCCATAGGTACTCAAATTGATTCAATTAAACTGTGAAAAAAATACCGATTGATGATATAAACTGTTAAGCTAATATCGTTGCATTCTAGTTTTCTGTATGTCGTCTAACTTTTGTTTCCTTTCCCCGCGATGGTCTTTAAGAAAAAACAAACAAATCTCGTTAAGGCACGACTTTCAAGTACCATTTTGATCCGAGAAATTCACACCATGTCGGGAATGCACAAAAGACCATTTTTTATCCACCCCTTAGAAAAAAGAAGAGCCCATTCTTTCGAGAAGGATTCTCTACAACGGAGGCTTTGAAATACGTTTTTGGAAAAATTGAAAAGATTATGATGATCACGTGTCCCTCCATTCCGAAGGAAAAAATTGTGCGCGTCTGGTCTCCGCGCAGATTCACTACATTGAAAGGCAGTTTTATTTGTATAATCCTCACGTTTGCTCATGACTTGCAATCGTAAGGGTTTGCGGCCTCTTTTAGTTGTCTGGTTTTTTTTTTTTTTTTTTTTTGCAGCGTGCTGCCCAAGAGCCTTTTGTAATATTTGTTTTTGAAAAAAATTATTTTTCAATAAATAAAGCTTTAGTTATCATTACCTATTGTGTTTGCAGACTCATGCCCTTTTCCCTCGAGTCTTTGGGCTCAAGCAGAATCCTTTTTTTAGCAACGAGCCGCTAAAGTGCCTTTTGTGATAATTATTTTTAAGACAATTTTTTTAATTGATAAAGCCTTCGCTATTGTTACCTGTGGTGTTTGCAGAATCGAGTTCTTTTCCCTCGAGTCTTTAGACTTTTCCCTTTTGTGATATTTATTTTTGAAAAGAGCATTTTTGATTAATTAAAACCTTCATTAATGCTTGTTGTGTTTGCAGACCCATGTTCTCAGTTCCTTTGAGGATTAGGCTATATTAAACACAAGTCGTTTTCAATTGATTGATTTAGCATTGTGTAACGAAAGTGCCTTTTTAACTTAAGCATTGATTGCCCAATTCTCTAAAGACCTATTTCCCTGTGTGTTCTGTAGAGTTAAAGTGGGTAAAGTGAAGTGAACGGATATTTTATCGTTGAAAGTTACTCTCCTTTTCTGTGGTATTTGCTAATATGTCTGGATTGAGCCACTTCAACTGCGAGCTTTTACCCGATGCTAACACAGACGACCATTTAATTTGCCCAATATGGTAAGGTTTACTTTTATTGATTAGTTAACGTATTGTCTTTCAAAACTTGTCTAGGTCATAAGTTTTTTTAGTTTATTTGCCCTTTAATCTACCGGGCCATACGAGGCTGAATTGTTACCCCGAGTTCCATGAACGAGTTAAACTTTAGTGAGAACAGCAGCAACCTACCATCACTTAATTCGCCAATGTAGTTCTCTTTAGTGATCGCCGTGACATAAGCATAAGCCGACATAAGGACAATAACAAGAGCTAAAAATGTTCTTCTTGTGCTTATGCTATGCTTGCCTTTCGGAAATCGTAAGAACATAAGAGAAATAAGCGTTTGTTCTTCTTTGTGCCTCTGCGCTAGTCAAAAGTAGCCCTAACTCTCAACAACCGTCCCTTGTGAGATCATTCAATTTTCGTTAAGGTTCCGTACGAGAAAGTTTTCCCATGTGAGTTGTCACTGGACGTCGAGGCTTTGCTTGTGCGTGCTAGGGAGAATTGGGAACTTTTCCTTCTGCAGACCTGTCGAGCTTCATTGCGAAAGAAAAAAGAAAAGCTGACGACAAGGGAAGAGTCAGTTTAACTCCAAGTTCGGCAAAAAAGAGAATACAGATCAATCGCTAAGAAGAAGCCCCAAAACAAGGGAAATTTATGGCAACTGCGTCCTGACCTCAAAACTCTAGCGACTTGGTTCAATGCGTGCGGTGCAAAGTATTTAGCGGAAGTGCATAAGAATTCCTATTCAAACCTTAATAAGAGTTTGAACAATTGACAGTTTACATTCTCTTTTGGCTTGTTAACTTGGCAATGATTCGTAGCTCATTTACGATTAAAATTGATCAGTTTGTTTTTTTTCCCTGGCGCTCACTACCGATTCCTTTTCCGAAAGCTTTCACCTTTAGTCCGGGTTAAGTTAAAAGACGCAGTAACCCAAGATGCGCCGATCTAAATTGTGCCATAAAGGAGGAAAAATTCATTTCCTTGGCTCGTAAAAGTGTTACTTACATAAAAACAAACACTTCTCTGTCCATCATGAAACACTTAGCCCGGTGTTCTTTCTAGTCTAACCATATCTTTGAATTTTTACTCTGGTAATTTTAGTCGCGGGTCTGGTTGCTCAAGGCAGATTTACCATTACTTTTAGGGAGAATTTTGATCATCTTTTGTTAAATTCATGAAGTATCCAGCAAACATCTTGTGTTCTTTTGATTTTTGTGCTGCTTTCATATTGGGTTAGTGCTAGTCGGTTATCAAAAGACGCGATTCGGCTTATTACGGTAGCCAACGCTTGCGCTCATGTTTAGGTTTTTTGCATTTATGGGTAGGTCCCCGTTGCGGGGCATACGCTAGGTGCCACCCTTGACGGGATCTGATGCCAGTTGTGTGTTTATAAATCTTTACGTGGATCGAAAGCTGTAAAATGAGTTCACGTATTTTTTGTTGATGGAATCGCGTTCTATTTTTTAGCAAGGAGCTGATGAACAGACCCGTGTCCTTATTGTGCGGACACAGTGGATGCCAAGAATGTATACATCAGCTTATTTCAAATCAATCCGGAGGTGGACGGGAAAAGGCGTGTGCAGTATGTCGGGAGCCAATCAACGAACACATGTTGAACATCAGCATACCCCTCAGTTCAGTCATTTCCAAATTGAATGTGAAATGCACAAACGTTGGCTGCTCGTGGGTCGGTGAGCATGGTTCTAAGGAGAGACATCAAGAGACCTGCTCATTCCTCCTTCTGGAATGCCCCAATGGCTGTCCTGGATCGCATTTGCGAGATTCACTTGAGCGTCACTTGGAGATCTGCCCTCAAGAGAAAGTACCTTGCAAGTACTGCACTGTTGAGGTGGAGAGGTATATACTAGATCAGCATGAACCAACCTGTCAAGAAAAGCCCGGACCATGTCCATTAAATTGTGGCCATAATTTGCCCAGGTCAGTTATCATTCAGTTATCGCCATGAATTGATTCACAAAATTTTGTCATCATTTTGTTAAAGAAAAGAGCATGGAAAAAAAATTAATCAAAAGGACCAACACCCGGTTTTGCCCCAGTAGTAAAGCGCAGTTAAGGTAAAACTTGTTAAAATTTTTTTTGGCCTCTTAAAGGGTTAACCCGGTAATAGTAATAAAATTCCCAAAGAAGCCCGATAACGTAAGATCCATGTGTGTCTATTTCAGGTCCCATGTTCACCTTCATTTGGACGAATGTCCTAAAAGAATGATGAAATGCAGCGTGGCCGGTTGTAACAATTTCTACCAGTTAGGGATGGAAAATGCCCACAACGAACTTTATCAAGGAAGCCACCAGGCGCTACTTAAGAGTCAAGTTGAAAGTCTTCAGCGCGCGATTTATGACAAGGTTTGTTGATCTCATTTAGGAGACTCGTTTTCAAGTATAACAGTTGATACTTTTCATTCAGTTAGAATTTCGATGTTTTCGTTTTTATTTACTTTTGTTTCTTACTTTCAATAATAATAATAATAATAATAATAATAATAATATTATTATTATTATTATCGTTGTTTTTCTAAATATTGTTATTATTATTATTTGCAGTCTCAAGTTGCCGTGAAAAGGGAGTTTTCTAAGCGAAAGTGCTACCGGTGGACAGTGCCGAAGTCGTCAATCCGAATTCCAAAGGATATTTCAAGTCCACTGTTTGGGTTTGAAAGTCACACATTTCGGTGCCTGTGGAAGAGGACCTCTGGCCAAAATAGATTGGCCAAAATAGATTGCGTAATCGAGCCTCGTTTGTCGCAGAGTGGCAAAACGAGGTATCGTGGTCGTTTTAGATCGAGAGTTTTTGGACTGGTTTACCAGAAACCTTGAATGATCCGAGAAGACCAAGTCGTTCCCTTGCGTGATTGTTAAACAGACATTTCAAGTCACTTGCGGAGTTGCAAGTTTTCAGATCCAGAAAATGAAGTTGATCTTGTTTTGTCGCGTGCCGGCATCTTCGGGACGCCAAAAAATATCGATGATTTTACAAATCGTCCCACTCACAGATCAAATCTCGGTGTTGGGTGGAATCGTGGTTCCAATAGCAGATGTAGGGTGCCAAAAGAAATTTCCGGCCATGGTAAAGGTAGGGTTAAGTCGATTCCAAAAGCTGATAGGGGAATTAGCAAGAGTGTATCACAGATAGTACTCAAGATGTCTGGAAAATTCGTACAATCTGGGCAAGTAGGCTACTTACCACCGTGAGCAAAATTACGCGTGACGTCAGAGTTAAGTTTCGATTGGGAATTGGTTAATTGCCCACCAAAAATTCAGACACAGGCGGAGTTTTCTGAACTAATGTCTGAACACTCTGTTGTCTTTCTGTCTTTCTGCCCACGGTTGTAAAGGACCCTTCCGCACTAGCAATTAGACGCTGACAAAACATGTCTCTCTTCGCCAAAACCACATCAGAATTTGTCCTTGCTAAATGTCAAGTGTGCTGCAGGGGACCCTTTACATAAGAGGGCGGGGGTGCGCGCCTGGAATTTCAAAAACGATCGCTATAAAATTGTACAAGGTGCTTGAGTCTTATCCGTGTGGGAGTGGTAACAATTAGCCTGTTTTCTGTTTATGTCCTTTTTCTGTCTTTTTCAATGCTTCCGTCGCTCCTACAGAGGATTCATACGAATATGAGAGCTGTGCCGCGTTCACATTGTACAGGTAGAAAAGGTCGTCCAGAATGAGTGTTTCGTTCTGTAATGAAAACCCCACTAAACTCACTCAGAAATGACTCATTTCGAATAAAGTTTACGCTGGTTATTATATGACAACCGGTATGAACTCGTTCTTGTACAAAACTCATTCAGATATCATGTAAAGGGCACCTAAAAGTTTTTATTCCCAGTGCATCACACTTTGCTCGCCTGTCTGAATACTAAAAATTTCAGTAGCGTTGAAGCAACAACCCGCTTTTAACTGCTTCGCTGCCGCTGAAACAACGATTAGTAAAGAAAGCACATATTTTAATATTTTCAATTCAACGTAAACAAAAATCTTTATAAATGGTAAATATTCACTTGTGTCGGTATCAATTATTGCGTGACTAGCTTATGATATAAATGAGGGAGGGGAAAACCCAACCCAAAACCTGAGCTCTGAGCAAAAAGTAATACCCAGGCGTAATATAATAATCGAAACGGCTTATAAAATCATAAATAAACAAGGTTAGAGTGTTACGTTAGACTTTTTTACAAATTGTAGTGATTTATGCCAATTAACGGTGGCAACAAGTAGGCGCACCATGTACATTTCATAGTCGCTATAAAGATAAAAAGTAAATTTTGCCGGACTTTGAGTTCGTCTCAAGATAGAACAACACAAATACACAAGGAAATTTTTACAGTAACTTTATAACCATCCTTTGGTCTTTTCAAAGCTTGAAGCTCAGTTGATTGTGTCATATCGGTCATTGTTAAAACTGTCTTTGTTTTGATGCTACTTTTCGACATAGGAAAAGTATGTCAGACAAAAATATTCACCAAAAAATAAATATTTCTTTGCCAGCTTCAATAACGACAGGGGATTATGTTTAGATGATAAAACAAAGGGTTATGTTCACAGAAATACCGTAGGTCTGGTACATTCGTTACATGAGGTCACACAACTCGAGTAATATTCACGGTAAAAATTTGCATATTTGAGTGGTCGAACGAAAAAAGTAATTTCTCGAAAACTAAAATATATTTTCACAAAAAAAACTACACCACAATTATTAGAACGTATTGGGCAACAAAATATGAAAGTAAGAGAGAAAACGAATTTTGGGCGACTTGCCACAATATTTCAAATTTGTTCGATGGATGCTGACATCCTCTCTTAATAGCTTTCCGTTTAAATCTTACTGATTGGCGGGTGAAACAGTTTGTTCGCCCACAATAATTGTTTGATCGAAAGCCAAGAAAACATCCAGACAATACTGACTTTACACCTACTGATTGATGGTTTTAAGAACGGTCGCGTGATAATTCAACGGCGTACTCTGTTTTCATTCTGGTACTTTCCTTGTACCTGTTAGTCTAGTCTGGAAAAAAAAAATTAAACATTCAATCACTTTTCCTCATCATAAACTTTCTGAAGGTCAAGAAAAACATGCATCTTTGCATAACATTTTTTTTTTTTTGTACGGCATAAGCCGTATTTCAGAAGCAGACCTGAGAGCTGTTAACCTCACTTAAAAGGTAGCAGGGCAAGAACTGAAGGGAAGAATGATAAAAAAAAATAGAAGTGGATTCGGAAAGTTCCTCCCAGTTTGAATGTGTGGATGGAGAGCGATGTCAAGCAAGCTATGCGACTCTGATCGATTTGTTGGATTTGCTAACATAACACAGAGGAATGATGGTAAGCCAAATCTGTCTTAGTGCATCAAAAGTTACTTGTGGCTCAAAGTTTAAATCTTATCATCTAAAATTGTAGCTGGATCTCTTAAAATGTTTTCTAACTGTGATAGATCAACCTTACTCTACCTAACATAAAATTATGTCGGTAAAGTTAATAAGAATCTAAGGATTGTGCGACAATCTGGAGAGAAAGTTGCTGATGTTTGCCATAAGGAAAAAAGCCCGGAAGAGCGCTAATAAACAACATCAATAACAACTTCAAAACAGGTGGGCCACAAGAAAGAAAAATTTAAAACCACTTTAAAAACATCATTTTTGCAATGAAAAGTTAGTAATCAGGAAAATAAACCATGCTCCCTTTATCGCATATATCCTGATATAAAAATTCCGGCGTTATCCTATCCGTATATCAGTCGATGTATAGTTTTGAATGAGAATTTGAGTTCCTGTATATAGCATAGATAATGTACTTGAAATTAAGATATATGGCGGTTGTATTTTTCCCCTGTAATTTCAATTAAGCGAATTAGTATTTCAGGGTATTATAAAAGTCAAGCAACATTTTCACCAAACAAAATGTTGTCTGCATAAATTCGACTTTATGAACCTGTTTTCATCACAATTTTTTTTCTTTTAAGATGAAAAAGACAAAATCGTTGGAAAACGTACAACGAGTGTCGCTGGCACTGCTCACAATGCTTCCCGAGAGGCCTTGGAATGGTGTAATGGTAAAGTTTGGCTATCAGTGGTGATTGGTTTGGTCGCTTCTGAAGTCACAGTATCCATATTTTAAAATCAGGTGAGTTTGAGATAAAGCGAATAAATAACTTGATAAAAAATGATAATAATCGTAAGATGATAATGTGACCTTGAATAGAAAAAATAGAAGCGCTAGCTTTTCCCTTCATAGCGACATCATTTGATTTAGGTCAAATTTTAATGTAATATCAGGTGGCTTGTAAATGTTTCTTTTCAAGCTAGAATACACACGCATGCTATAAACACCAAACCAATAGAGGATCTTTTCTTTCTTCATTCCTTTTCCTATTCCTTGGAGCGTTGTTATATTGAAGCGGTCAACAGCGTTCGCGGGTCTTGATTACTTTACCGAGGATTAGGGTCTAACTTGTCTTTTATTCAAAAACGATCTTGATCACACGGGGTCTTATCCTGAACTGAAACGCTAACTATAATTTTCTCTCTGAAAAGAATTAGTCACGGAGGCGACAACCTAGCCAGCAAAAATTTCGCGGCTTCTCTTGGAAATGATAGCATTTAGCTCTAGCGGAAGCGGTTGCATCGCTCTTCATGCATTCAGGTAAAAGACGTGGTGGCTGACTTTACAAACGGTGGTTCAACAGATGACTCTTTTCAGGCTTTTTTCGACATGCAGATTGATGGTGGAGGCTGGACACTATTTTCTACGAAAGTGTCTTCGTCAAAGTAGCGTCCCGGGAATAGCAGCGAAAACAAGAGACGCAGATGCAGCAAGTCACATTCACCCAGACATGGGGGACTGGGAATAAGTTATGTTCCGGTTAAGTGACTTCAATACCATTCGGGTTAATAAAAACAGGAAGGCAGGTGCTCCAAATAAGGACAAAACAGACTTCGAAAAGTTCTTGATGGGAACAACATATAATATAATGTGATGTATTGCAATCCAAGGTTTTTACAAGTACACACGGTAGATCGCAAGGAGAGGATTCCCCCTTCTGGTTTGTAACATTATCAAATTTCCACATCGATTCAAACGGAGGGATATCTGAATTCCATTTTGACACGGACAAGTGGCTTAAAATATGGAATAGTGCTAACAGCTCAAACAGCTACGTCGCTTCCGACGGGTTACGGGTCGCGGGTTACTGTTATTTAAACATTCGCATCTGGGTGATGGTACGATACAGGCAAACTGAAGTTGAAAACTGAGATTTTTTTATTAGGATTTTACTCTCACTATTGGAATAAAAATTAGAATAACGAGAGGGATCATTAACACCTTGGCTGTTTAAAACTGTGTTTGATTGGTACACTGGTATATTTGCAGATAAAGCAATTGTATCCATGCGATGTCTCAAATCAACTAAAGCAATAAACACAAGCATGCAAAAAAAAAAAAAAAATGAAACTGTTCACATAGAATAAAAGAGAACCAGTGAAAAGGATATCCCTTTGGCGGTCAAACAGTTCCGGAAAAACTAATAAATGCCTAAGAATATCACATGAGAAATTATGATCATCTCCTCAGCTCTGTGTTAGTAAAGCTAGAGTTAGTAGGCAAAAAATACGTTCAACTTGAACAGCAGTAAAGTTTTGTGACTTCACTTAGAATTTCAGTGAAAAAAAAACAAAAAAGAAAAAGGAAAGTAATTTGAGAAAGTTATGCAAAAGTTCCCGATTGCTTTTATAAAGCATTCAAGTTTTTTCCGTAACACGAGAAATGAAGGAACATAGCTTCTTGATTAATATAGATTTTCTTAATACATGATCTGAAAGATAGCTTTTCGTAATAGCCAATCAGGCGTTGATATTTTCAGTCTTTCATAAGAATTTTCATTTTAAGATAATGATCTGAAAAAGCTGTATGTAGCCGGCTTCTTTATATGACTTTTATCCCTGTTTTAAGGCATTCGATCTAAATCGAAGTGAGGGAACAGCGCAAATATATTTCAGGTATTTACTTTTTTGTCACTAAAAAGGTCGATACAAGAAAAGATAAGATTAGACGTTAGTGAAATTTGACAGAAAAAGAACCCAGTGAAGGGCAGATCTTTCGACTCTAATGGAAGAAACTGGTATTTTTGCGATAAGGTCTGCCATCAAATACTGCGCATCCTTAAAAAGGGTATTAAGAATAGAAATTTTTTCACTGGTTCCTGATATTTTCCATATTACTTGTTAATATTTTTTTAGACATTCTCCGCTGCGATTATAACAATAACAACTTTTTCATGTTTTTATATCCGGTGAACTGTTTACAGCGACACGTTGTCTCTGGCTCCTACTCAGAAGCGGAAATAAAAGAAAGAAAAACTGAAGAAAAAAACCTTCTTAAGAATTACGTCATTGAGGAAAATGTAATTGCAAAGGTAGGGGAGAAGTAAACATAAAAATAATTTATCTATAACCCTTTTTTTTCTGGCATAAGGGTAATTTCATAATATCATGATAATTCAAATTGTTCTTATTGTCAAACGTGTAGAATGTAGCTTAGAGAAGTTTCAATGAAAGTGTCAGTCAAACATGGCAGTTTCTAAAAAAATAGTATTTGTCATGATAATTGTGATATAAATGGATCTTGTCGTTTTCTGAACAGCCTTGGAATCTGAGGTATATAATGATATTCCGAGAACATACAAGGGGATGTTCCCCGATAAATTAAATGCATTCTCGATCATTTTACTTTATTTGAGTATATTATTTAAACTCAACTCAATCTTCAAACTTCCCCTCAGCCAATTGCTGAAAACAGGACGATGGTGTCCAGAAGGACTTTCTGGGGTTTCATTATTGCTTTCTGTAAGCACTATTGTCTTTATTTCCTAAAGTGTCATTTTAAGCGACTAAATATTTTATTTAAACCTATTTCAAAAGATTGGAAATAGCTACTTTTAGACTTAAAGTATGGTTCTTATGAGAGTACCTTATGTTTTCCTCAAATATTCTCGCTCGAATAATATCAACTCGGGCGAAAGTAAGTGACACGCGCTCGGGAGAGACACACTGTGGAGAAATCTTGCTAGAGGACAGTACCAAAATAGAGTTACTGCTCCTTGAGAAATTATAGGACAACACAGCACCAAAGTTTATTTTCGCCTCTCTCTCGAGTCCGATCGGTTACGTTCGCTGCAGACCATGTTAGTGACTTAATTTATGCAGGGCATATGGTCGACAAAACAAAGTACTTTATTGCTGTTCTTCGTTCAATTTCCAACTTCATTGTGCTACAAAACGATCATCTCTTCAATTATATTAAAAAAAAGAGAGAATAAAACAGAAAAAACGAACCTTTTCCACGGTGCTCAGAATCTTTTACTTTTCGTTGTTCGGTACTGAATGCGCTCTCGCGTAATTATAACATTTGCATTTCTTATGGAAAAACCTGTCCAAACGGCGCTTGATTAGAAAAGTTCAGCCGACAAATTTTGAAAGCAAACCGAAAACCAAAAGAAAAGATGAATTATATGTCTAACGGTAAGAAATATTTTAATAGCGGTGTAAATTTATCGTGCGCTGGTTAATTTCAATCGACATGCGATATCTTTTTTATCAACTCTTTTTTTCGTTCGTTGCGCGATGCATGATGCTGAAATCGGCATATTAAATATGATTGCTTAAAATTCTAATAATATACATGGAAAAATTACTCAGTTCTGATTGGTTGAGATAAGTGCAGTTTTCAGGTAATTCAGTGCAGAAGAGAGTTAATTCAGTGCAGAAGAGGGTTAATCCAGTGCAAAGAAAGTAACAAATCAGACATTCTGATTGGTCAATAATCAAAGAAACTCACAGGTAGCCAACCAAATGCGAGCCTTGGAGGTCGCAACAAAATTTGAAAATTTTATAATTTACGAGCGAAACAATGGCCGGCTTTTTTAATAGGTTTTCTTTCGCCACTACAACTGAAAAACAGCTCAAACAACGAAAACACTGTAAGAAGCACTGCTTTTTCGTTGTCGGTTTGGAAAAAGTGGTGTTTAGAGAAGGGAATTGCCGAGGAAATCGAGAATTACGAGCCGACTCAGCTTAACACTTTGCTCGAGCGATCCAACGCTGAAATTAAAAACAAACATGGTTAAACCTCGGAAACGACGATTCCATTTCATCGAAATTGATTCGGACACAGACTGAACATTCCTTGTTTAGCGGGACTTTGAACTTTTTTGCGCCTTAAAGATGTGAAGATATCATTGCATATTATTCTTTTGATCGTACGCGGTTCTTTTGACCTAACGCACGGTTGGAAAAAAATATTTTTGCTCTTGATGCGCGCGCTTTGCTTATGCTTAATTATGATAAGCCATCGCGTATTTTTCCATGTATGTTATTAACACGTAATCACATGATTTTTCTCGTGCAATTTGGGATAAACAAGCAGTTGTTAATTTATTCAAAGACCACAAAATTGCACGAGCCCTATGGGCTCGTGCAATTTTGTTAGTCTATAAAAAAATGTACTCGTGCTTATTTATTCCAAATTGCACTCGAAATCATGTGATTACCTATACAAAACAAGGAATTTAATGACGTCTGTGCCGTCTAGATATCTCTGAATATCTACAGATCATGTCAGGTTTCAAAGCATCAGCGAGTAATCCGCTTAAGTTACGAACGTTATCCACTCTTGGCCAATTTTTCAATCGCTATAAGATGTAATAACTTCGGAATATTGACCTTAAACTTCTACAAAACGATTTGGAATTCTAATATAGACCACATGAGGTCTATATTAGAGCACGATGTAGGTATACACGGGAAGGGTTAAGTCTAAAGCTTCATTATATTATTATGATGATACAGTTTCCTCTATTGTTCCTCTTTTGCTCCTCATCAGTACTATTGTTATATCTTTCCAATGTGATGTCTCTTCCACATAGTTTTCATACAACCAGTCTCCGCGTTGTCTAACGTATATAGCTTTTCATAAAAACATTATTTCAAGTTTAGCGTTTCCTTAAACGTCTCTGAAAACAAGCTTCCATTCAAGATGCTCTGTTTCAATAGCTTTGGCGAAGTGTACTCTCATTTTCTCTTGGTTTTACAAGCAGTTGCACTAATAGTGGAAGTACGCCTTCAGCGAGTTGTCCCATCGTTTGACTCAACTCAGCTCTTGCAAGCTCCAAAAGGACATTATGTGGAACTGAATTTCACCTTGAAGATTTCATATCCATCACCATGCATTGATGACGTGTACCTTGAGGTTCGCGATGGAAACAACGAGTCTTCTAATCTTCTTGGTGTATTTTGTGGGAGTAATATTTCTGGTATTGTGCGATCCAGTGGACAGAACTTGTGGTTGAGAAAAATAGATAAACTCAATGACCCATGGTTCGATAACAATTTCAGCGGTTCATACAGTAACAAAACAGCTAATACAACAGGCAAGCATTGACTAACTGAATTTTTGATAAGCCACTGAAAGACAGTGCGTATTTTGAGAGTTTTACACTTCTGATGAAAGGAAAATGGCCATAGCTAATGCTTCTTGTACTCAACTGCTTTTGTAATTGCTAAGAATTCTTTTTTTTTTCCAGTCAAACCCAACCTTGATAAAGTGATCGAGACTCAGTTCGTTCTTTTCAATCATTCCTCATCTCTTTGGTGTCCAGCACAAGGTGCACCGGCACCAGTCATTGTTTGGAGAAAGAACGGCATTCTTGTACAGAACAGTACAAGTGTACTATATCAGCTGAACATTACTGGAGAAAACAATGACAATTACAGCTGTGAGGTGAACACGCAGGATGGTTTTTACAAGAAACGAATCCATCTTGTCATCGAGAGTGAGTTTTAGCAACAAAAATGTGATACTTAACCCAATCAGACTAAGAGGGAAATATATCGGAAATTGCAGAGTTTCTAGAAATTGCTGGTAAAATTAACAAATCCTAACGCTTTTTAACCTGGCTTCGCACCTAAGAGGCTGACACAATAGTTTTGTTGATCCAGCACTAAATTCTCTTGCCTTACACTGGATTGTTATTGACCGTTACAGGGTAATTCATGATCAGTATTATCAATTGAGTCGATAGCATAAACTGGCCACCGTAAAGACTTTGAAAGCTAACATTTCAAGCGTTAACCCTTCGTCAGAGCGACAGACACAGCACCACAGTTTCTTTAGAAACTAACCCTCTTTAGTATTGAGTGTTCATGAGACCTCTTGAGGCTTTTTCAGAGGACTCAAATGCACTCTTGCAGCAATTCCGACAAAAGAGATTGACAGGTATTCACTAACTTACACCAACGATACGATCTTAACAGCAAATCTTCTTTTTCTAGGGTGTCCAGAGCCCTGCCCGTGTACCACGGCAGATGGAATTATGCGCGCAGTTACCCGCATTGAATGTAAAGGAAAACATTTACAGTCTGTTCCACGTCGCTTGCCCTGTTCTACAAAAAAATTGTAAGCATATCAGCTCTTCCTTTGTTTTGGAAGGGTGGGTGGGGGGGAGGGGACGGGAGGGGGGAGGAATACACAACAACAAGAAAAGGCTTGAAACGTTCGACTTTAATCACGGATACTGATCCCCTATTCAGGGATTTGGAAGACAACCAGATAGAGGAGCTCCCACCTGGAGTCTTCGAAAACAACACCGAGTTGGTCGTCTTGTAAGTAGACAATATATATGGTTACGTTGATATTAACGCGCAATTATTTACGTATTGCTAAATGTCTGACGCTTGGTGAGATAAAATGAGGCAGGGAGAATACGAAAGGTGACCTTCCTTCCACATTTTCTCGCTATAGTTGTATAGCTTCACCCACCCCTCCCGCCTCTTCCCTCTGTTTACCAACAAAGCAGTGATACTCTCTTGTGTGATGGCTAAATAAAGTTTCAACTCTTCCAGATGGCTACGTTCCAACAAGATCAAGAGGTTGCGAAATGATTCATTTTCTCAGTTAGTCAAGCTGCGGTGGCTGTAAGTGCAAAGTGGCCATCATATTGGCTATTACATGAAGTAGCCTTCTCAAATATGAAAAAAAGCTATAATGACAAAATATCGATTAACTTTTACTCGCTCTAGCAATCATGATTACTAATGAAAGAAAGATCTTACTGAATTCAATCCATTTCTTAAGTATTTAATTTACCAAATGCCGGTTTAATTTTTTTTATAAGATCCCATCTTATTGTTATCAATCCCACTGCTTTGAAAAACATGGTTGGAGGGATGCATTTTACGTTATATTAATTTGACGTATTCAGCTCAAATCATCATCTGGTCTAATGTCATAATATCAATCCAAGAGAACACAATCTGATAAACTTTTTACATTCTCTTAACCAATGCCAATACATTTAAAATTTTGCAGAAGGAAAAATTGACCTTTATCTTCAAATCAGGGTTCATTTTTTACCAGAATTCCGATCTCGGTCATAACTTATCACTTAAAGTTTCAAAACAAATCAGAGGAACACCTTTCATGGGGTTTTTCCCTGACGCAAGCAATATGAAAGATAATCAAATTAGACTTTTTGCTTAGAGAAACTCAGCCATTCGGAAGGATGATCTTTTACGACTTCTCAAAAGAATCATAGTTCTCCAACCTCCAGTTCCATGCAGCTTCAGTTGCATGGAGGGACTTCAAAAAACTTTTTAAAATGATATTTAGGCGTACTACTCTCCTTCCGCATTAGGAGGTAACTCTTTTCCTTTGTTCCTGGATTCGCTCTTTTCCCGTGCAAAATAAATAAACCTCAGCCCCCTTGCCCCAATCCATATTTACTCTCTTAGGACACTCCATAGCCTTTCAATGATATCTGCGTGGCACAGAAACCAATGACGACCCTACTAATTAAGAGAGATTGTCAGTAATTTTCAAGAATCCGGCGACAGAAGCAAAAATTCAACTTCAGCTCAAAAAGACCCTTTTGGTGAACTGTTTTCAAAAATAATATTCAAAAGTTCCAGAGAGTTTTTATTTTGGCAAAAAATACGAACGTTCGAAATCGGCTAAAACGTACCTAATTTGCATAATTTCTATCGGGCTTTCAGTGCATTTTCACAACGCCCGTACAAGACAACGAAAAATTATCTTGGATTCATTTTTTTCCTAAATTGTTTTTCATCCCTTGGAATAGCTTTCCCACTATATTTCATCTCTAACTAAACTTTCTTTCGTTTGTAACCACCCGCGTAAAGTACACTATGTTTTGCATTCCGTTTGTACGCTGAATTTTACCATATTTCAGACGACCATAACATCGAGGGTATACGAATGTACATAAAAGGGCTATTTCAAACGAGCAATTCTTTGTGTTTATCATGTAAAAATATTATTTTTGGCCCGTGAAAAGCGAGCGCGCCAGACCAAAATATATAGCGTGCATTTTCACGGAGTTCGGTCATTTTCTCTGCTGTACTCCTATTGCAAATCACGCGCTATTGGGACAAAACTCGACGTGTTTGGTCTCTACTTCTGTTTATATTCATTTAAATATATCAGTTTAACTTAAAAATTACCTTACCTTTATTGTTAAGTGAACAAACCACCGTTTTAGGTGAAGTTTTTGAGTTTATTTTTCTCGAGTGCTAAATAAACAAATCGCTGTTTACAAAGCTACCAGCTCTGTCGACGTGTTTTTAGCTGAAATTGGCCCGTCGCTTATATTGTTCTTTAATTTATAATCTATCCCACTGCCATAACTTTAGAGCAAATTACATGTAACTATGAATGTTGTTGTAAATAAGTGAGTGTGAGCTAAATAAAATCCTCGCACACATAAAATATTCGAAATAGGTAGTTGTCGCAAGGAAAATACTCGCTTGTGCATGAACCTCGTGTATACATTCGGTGTTTTGCTCGGCTGCTTTTATAGATTTCCACCACTGTCACTGTAATTGAGAGCCTGTTTACATGGAGGTGGGGGACCCTGTTGAAGTCCTAAATGTAATAACTGTCCTAAATGTAATAAAGTCCTAAATGTAATAACATTTGGTCCTAAATGTAATAAAGTCCTAAATGTAATAACATTTAGTCCTAAATGTAATAAGCCTCCAATGCAATCGTTTAACTCCTTCAGTGCATTGTTGTTATGGCGGACATCTACATTGAGATGTTAGTGACAGCAGTTGCACCAAAAACCGCTGACCAGTATACATGTCACACTACGGGCTCGCTGATATCAATCAGCGTCTTTTTACTTGCTAGACATAAGAAATATCAGCAGTCGAAATATGGTCCATAAAGCGGTTTGTTGATCGAGTTGAAGAAATTCATTTCCAGCCCAAAGTGGGCTAGTTCTTGGCTGGAAGCTTAATAGGATGGAATCGGTTGGTACATAATCATTCAGACTTTTTGTAAAAGAAATTGACTACAATTGATGATGAACTAGCATGCTATTGTTGATGTTAACGTTCGTGTTAAAGTCTTAGTAGTTGGGATATTGCATTTCTAGCCTTCTATGGCTTTACTCCACCTCAGTAATCAGTTCATGTACCATATGACTATAAGTGGAAACTCTTGAGCTTTCTTTTTTCATTCATCTATTTATCTATTCATTTTCTCCCCTCACGGCGGGGAGAAGAGATAAAGACAAAAAATGAAATATAAACTTGAGATCAACTTTAAAATATATTTTTTCCCAATATTTCGGTTCGGGAACTGATGAACCCGTCATAAGGGGCTAAAGGAAAAAAATGAATGGTTCATTAGACCGTCAACTGACCATCATGTGTTGAATGTTGTAGCTCAATGGTTCAATTTGACTCCTGCGTGGAAAAAGGCAACATGTCGAGACCTGTGATCGTGAAATGAAATAACATATGATTGGTCAGTAGATATCTTGCTCTGTAAGTCACTTTATCATATAGCTAGCAGCGCACTTGGGCAAGATGAAGTGAATCCTGTGTTCTGATTGGCTACCTGAGCGGGCATGATGGGCCCACCCTCGCCCGCTCGGGATTCCCCGTATTGTATTGCATATACATAGAAAAAAAAAATAAACGACCCTCCAGGGTTTATTGTGCTGCAAACACAGTTGGCTTTCACTATCGGCTCTCAAAATAAACAGGCCATTCTTGATTCTTATCAAAGCGAAATCTTTTGCTATACAACGAATCCTTTAATGATTAAGCCAAGAGAATATAAACTCTCTTGACCAAGCTTGTATGGTCAAGATTACTGGAGATTAGCCTCGTTCTTTTTCTACTTTTTTATGGACCGAGACTTCGTCTCAGTCCATAAAAACGCAAAAAAAAAAGAACTCGGCTGATATCCAGCCATTTTGACCTCACGCTTGGTCAATAACGCAAATGAATATATTTTATGCAGACCCGTACAAATCTGGCAAGGGAAGACAATACAAAAAATGCCCTTCAGAGCCCAGAATTTGTCTAACGGATAAGTCGGTGGACTTCCTTTTCCTTGTAATTCGGTTCATGAAGTGTTAACTTCAGCACTGATGACAGAAGTATATCGTCAAAATCTGTTACACTTAAGAGTCTGAGCCGGTGATATAAAGAGAGCTATTGGTCAACGTTCTCATTGCTTTTGCGTCCGTCAATTTGATGCCGAGGCGGGTCACCCCACTTTTCATGTAAACGTGATCAAGATAAAGTAAGAAATTATATGGACAGGCGGGTTACCCCAGCTAGGCGGGTTACCTCACCTACCTGGGGTCCTCCAGGGGTCCTCATTTCATGTAAACAGGCCCTAAAATGGCACGTTTGTGTAGTCCACCTGTTTTCGACTGGTGCATCAAATTTCATTTGTCACGCAATAAGATGCTAAGGGCCTGTTTACATGGAGGTGGGGAACCCCAGGTAGGTGAGGTAACCCGCCTAACCGTGGTCGAAAAAGAAAACGCATTTACATGCAATCTTACGACCCCGGGGTGCTGAGGTGAGGTTTCTTGAGGTTGTTGTTGCGCTTGCAACTAAGGAGTTTGAGCAGAGGCGTCCTAAGCTCACATCTCGAAAAAGACGAAAGATTAATTCTCGGACACATATGTATTTATTCATGAAAGCGTTACGCGTTGTGTTACGTGGTGTTTGGTTTCGCGAGGAACCGTTGACTAAATACGTTATACGGAATAGTTTGGGAAATCAAATATGATCGGTTTACAGTGCTAAATATTCCAAAATGTGAACATTTTACACTCCTTGTGTTTGTGTTGATTTGAATATCTATCTAAACAGGTGGACTACACAAACATGCTATTTTAATTACGGTGACATTGGTAGCAATCTACAAAAGCAACCGAGCAAAACACCGAATGTATAAACGAGGTTCATGCACAAGCGAGTATTTTCTTGCGACAACTACCTATTTCGAATATTTTATGTGTGCGAGGATTTTATTTAGCTCACACTCACGTATTTACAACAACATTTATAGTTACATGTAATTTGCTCTAAAGTTATGCCAGTGGGATAGATTATAAATTAAAGAACAATATAAGCGACGGGCCAATTTCAGCTAAAAACACGTCGACAGAGCTGGTAGCTTTGTAAACAGCGATTTGTTTATTTAGCACTCGAGAAAAATAAACTCAAAAACTTTACCTAAAACGGTGGTTTGTTCACTTAACAATAAAGGTAAGGTAATTTTAAAGTTAAACTGATATATTGAAATGAATCAAAACAGAAGTAGAGACCAAACACGTCGAGTTTTGTCCCAATAGCGTGTGATTTGCAAAAGGAGTACAGCAAAGAAAATGACCGAACTCCGTGAAAATGCACGCTGTATATTTTGGTCTGGTGCGCTCGCTTTTCACGGACCAAAAATAATATTTTTACATGATAAACACAAAGAATTGCTCGTTTAAAAGAGCCCTTTTATTTTATATACATTTGTATACCCTCGATGTTATGGTCGTCTGAAATATGGTAAAATTCAGCGTACAAACGGAATACAAAACATAGTGTACTTTACGCGGGTGGTTACAAACGAAAGAAAGTTTAGTTGGAGATGAAATGTAGTGGGAAAGCTATTCCAAGGGATGAAAAACAACTTAGGAAAAAAATGAATCCAAGATAGTTTTTCGTTGTCTTGTACGAGCGTTGTGAAAATGCACTGAAAGCCCGATCGAAATTATGCAAATTAGGTACGTTTTGGCCGATTTCGAACGTTCGTATTTTTTGCCAAAATAAAAACTCTCTGGAACTTTTGAATATTATTTTTGAAAACAGTTCACCAAAAGGGTCTTTTGGAGCAAATAAAAAAAAAAAGTTGAATTTTTGCTTCTGTCGCCGGATTCTTGAAAATTACTGACAACCTCTCTTAATGACCTATATCAATACATATTGGGATTCAAATCCAATATCTCAGCTCGCGTACTTACTAAATCTTGGTTTCAAATTTTAAATTTTATGCTTAGCGTAAGGGCCAGTTTAGAATTCATGATGGTAGGATCCAACTCCTACATCCCAGCTAGTATATTTACCAATTCCCAGTTCCTAATTCTAAGAGAAGTTGCATACCGAAAGATGGAAAATACATTTGAATTTTAAGAGTAAATGTCAATGAAAATCACAGATTATCGAAAAAGTCGCGGACACGGTCAAAAATCGATTTGGTTCATTTTTTGCCTGTGGGTAGTCTTATCTAGTAAACAAAAGGAAATGGGGTTAGATTTTTGAAATATGCACTTTAGCGGGAATAATTTGCTTTAACATTTCCGGGGTTAAATAGCTCAAATTTCACCAAGCGCGATCCTGAAATTATGCACTTTTCGAGCACTTGTCATGCTAACAAAAATGTAACGGAAGAACTTTTCTAGTTATAGAAATATTGAGTTGGACTTGCATTATCGAGGCAAAGTGACAGTTTTTGTCTCATGTTATTCTTGGCGGAGCTACGTCCCTATTAAGAGACGACATCTTCGGCCTTTCGAAATTAAGGCAAAGGTGGCCTAGAATAGCTTGGCAAAAATACATGTGGTAGTGTCTCAAAGTTTACAATAACACTACCAAGAAGCCTTGAAAGATAGTTCTTTACGATTTGGGTTTTATTTCTTTGGGACCTTTGACTATCAAAAGATGACCACCAGCCGAATTTCGGTTAAATTACTATGACGCCATAATGAGATGCATAATAACAAAATTAAACGCGTTGGACACAAATAACTGTTTTGGTCAGTTATGTCTTCACACTAAATGACTAGAAACATATTAAAATGTCTATAACTACACTTATCTACGGAGACAGGAGAAACAATTTTCGACTTTGCTACCCTGAGAATCACGCCATAATTCTGCATAATTCATCACACAACAGGTTAAACAGTTGAATTGCACTCAACAGGTTAAATGTGGCTCAAAGCTGTTAGTTTACGTTTACTTCTCATCCGGTGAACATGGATTCGAGCATTTGCATCCCCTCTGCGCCTTCTACACTTGCCAGTTTCGAATATACTGAAAATCGTCCAACACAAAGGTAAGAAGGTTTCACAAGCAGTGGTGGGCTCGAGTGACTGAAATCCGATATGTAGGACTCTGCTGTCACGCAACGCCTTCTTGTAAATAATACACGCACCGCTTTTCTGATCAGCGGATCAGTTACTCGTAAAACGTTCAGTGCTCAGTTACTTGGAAGAGCAGGTACACTCTTGGACTAATTGTGTGAGTCGTGCGATGAATGGCTTTTTCCTCTTTTGTGGTGAAATGTCAGAAATATCCAGCCCAAGGTCGATGCACATGTCTCTTAGCCTATCCACTCTTAAAGTTGTGATTGTACGTTTTTGTACAAGTTCGCAGATGTTAACATCGAAAGATACAATCGGATGCTGAATAGCCACATCTCTCATCACATTTGCACACACTGCAGATAGATGCTTCTCAGCTTCGGCGGAGATTTCGTCCTCGTCGACGCTCGCCATATCCACTCCTGAGACTTCACTAGCTTTTGCTTCGTTATCGGCGGCTGTAACTTCTAATCGCTTCTTTCCTGAAAGACGGCTGAAGAAGCCACTAATTTGCTGCGACGTAAGGACTTCATCAGGTTGAAATCGGCGTTCCCCCGCTTGGTCTCTTGCTAGGCTCATGGTTTTCGAAACTTCCTGTGGATCGCTTTTCCGTCCACTATACTCCCCTTTTTGAAATTGGTCAGTTAAGAATTCGGTCTGTTTCTTTGTAAAACGCACCTTTTTCTTAATTTTCTTCAGGGCCCAACCCATTGGAAGAGGAGGCAAGCCGTCACGCTTTGATTGTGCAGCAACTTGAACGCTTGGTATTCGACTGCGTCCCTCCGTCAGCTTGGAAGAATATTCTCTTTTAGCTTTATCGTAGAGAGTTTCTTGTTCGAGCATCATTTGGTGTTTTCCAGTATCTAGGTGTGTCTGGAGGTTTGCAAAGCGACTGTATGCTTTTACACATCCTTCTTCTGGACACGGGAAAAGCATGTCATCTGGCTTATATTCCCCAATACAGCGTCGATCTTGGTTTTCGCTTTCAGTTGAGAAATCTGCTTTGACAGAGCTTTTCTTAATATGTCGGTGTCCCACAATCTTGAACGTCGGTGAACCACTTGGATTTGGCGATGGCGGGTCTAGGATTTCCAATTTTTCGGGCTGCTTCATGACTCCTTCGAACTTGGCCCATGGCACTACTTTACCGGAACCCACATTGAATGCTCTCCACACTCGTACGCCACTTTCATCGTACTCAAAATTGTTGAGTAAGCTTATGCCATCCCATTTGATATTAAAGGTGCTTGACGGTTTGGCAGTAACATAACTTGCTTTCACTCCTGTGGTTCCTTGGCCAGATTCAATGGCTGTTTTGAACTGTAGAGCGTTGATGACATCATTGCCTTCGTTTACGTACCTTCCAACGTCTCCCTTGATTGTTGCCGCTTTGCGATCACATACCCCCTTTCCACCTTGAGGGTCCGAAAAGTCGTTTCTTACAACAGCCACTCCCACGGCATCACCAGCCAGCTTAGCTGAGATGATTGAATTTCCGCTGTGATAACAGCCAGCGTTATCTTGTTTGTAATAAGCCATTTCCAGCTCTGGAATTTCCTTTTTCAGGGTAGTGAGGCAGTCAAGCATTATCGAAGCCACAGTCACACTGTCTTGGGCGCAGCTTTGGAATACGTGAACAAGTGTTTGCGATTCAAAGTGCTCAGAATCCTCTGACCGTCTTATGGCAACGCTAATGTGCCATGGCAATCCTCGCTTCGCAAACCAATCTGACTGTGCCTCTCGATATTTTCGGGGCATATAATTCATTGCCCAGTCCTGGACTAACAGCACCGATCGGCTGTCGAGTTTGGCTAAAACTGAATGCTTTGCCTCAGCTTGGTGGACTGAACGTAGCTGATGGGCTTTCCAGCTGATGATATCATCCCTTGCCTGTTTAATGGTATGCAGCATGTCAGCTTGATCTTCTGCTGACGAGAGCGCACTTGAACACTCATCTTCTATGGTACACAATACTTCTTGTAAGTCATAACACTGTTCACATGACTCATTGTGGAGATGGTCGCAGGAGCCCCGAAATTCAGCATTGCTTGGGTCACTTAGCGCGTAAATTCGACAATGATCGGGAACCTCAGAGGCCTCCACTGCATGTACCTAAAATAAAAAGTAAAATGACGAGCGCGTGATTCAGTGTATAGTTGCAAAGCAACGCATGCGCATATGATCGACATTTCAAAAAGATCACTTAACCGATTCTCAGCGTTGTATACATGTGTGTAAGCGTATTACAGTGAATTTTAAACTGTTGTTTCATAAATTAAGCATAAAGAAGACTCGGAGGGAAAGAAAGAGGTAGCCGTGAATCATAGTAAGAAGTTTACTGCATTTGCAAAGGCAACGCATAATTATAAAATATGCACCCACTTTGTAGTCGCCCTTTAGGTACTGCTTCGACAAACGAAGTTGCTGCTTAATTTCCCTCGCCCATTGCTGAGTCTTGCCACAGTCAACAAGCTTATCAACGAGTTTTTCTAAAGCATCAAATGCTTCCACCCCTGATGCTGAAAAGTTATCAAGTCCTTGCAGAGACTTCCGAACAGATGAAGAACACACGGCCAAAACTCTCTGTAGCGTCCTCTTACTCATAGGCTCAAAGTTGGTTTCACAGCAGTATTGTTGATACTGCTGGACAATACGCTCTGGTATCATTGTTCTGATAACATTGGGTGTTTTTATGATCTCGCCAGTCGACAATTTCAGAAGTTTTTCCCCGAAAGGAACATCTTGAATAACGTGTGGACTTGTTATAAAAGAAACAAAATGTTCTAATTTTACAGGTTCAATTCTCATTCTCCTTTTCTCCTGGTTTGGAAGAGGAGCAGCTCTTCCATGTATCAGCCTGTGGCGTCGGGCAATGTTGTAGCGATAGCTAGTAACGGTTGGAATAAACTCCCTCATCTCCTTAAGGGATAACTTGTCTGCCATCAAAGAAAGTATTTGCCGTCTGGTGCTCCAATGTTGTGCGTTCAAGTAGCTTTCAGCAAATGCATTAAGAAGTTCCGTCTCTTTTTCACTTCTGCCTTCGACCACAACCTGACTCTCGCTGCATACAGCGTAACGATCACAAAGCTCCGTCCACAGTTCTTGCGAATTTTCAGGTGCCAGGACATCCAGCATTGCAGAAATATATTGTTGAGCTTTCCGTAGGTATCTACGTTTAGTACGCTCGTGCGCTGTA
This sequence comes from Pocillopora verrucosa, assembly GCF_036669915.1. Lineage (NCBI taxonomy): Eukaryota > Metazoa > Cnidaria > Anthozoa > Scleractinia > Pocilloporidae > Pocillopora > Pocillopora verrucosa. The sequence goes on from NC_089312.1 coordinate 5,656,886, forward strand.
TTCCACGGCACTGATAACGTGTGACGTACTGGACTGACGTCTCGAAGGTGTAAGAAGCGATTTAGTTGCACCTGGGACTCGTTGTCTAGACTCGAGCTTTCATCACTCTCTTCGCAATCTTCTTGCGGAACAAATAGGCTCTGCCGTTTGGATGTGAAACCTTCTGGCAATGCTTCATCACCAACAGTGACAGCACAAGTGGCAGGAATATCAGAGTCACTCCCTTGTTCATCAACCTGACGAAAAAGTGAACACATTGCTTTGGATGGCTTCAAAATGAGATCAACCGTATACACGCGCGGGGTGTCGCATGCAAGGCGGAAGTTTATAGTCGATGATTATTTTCACCTTATAATATAACTGACTAATAACCTATTCTGATATCTTTATCCAATTACTTCTCAGCATTATTTTCCATTTGGAGCATTTCGAAAAGAAAATGTGGAGAAGCCATATAATAATTTAAAACCTATATTATTTGGATACATCCTGGAGTGTGATATGCTATCTGGGAAGAGCACGCCTATCCAATTCTTGTGCCATTTATGGTTTTGCCAAGTCGTTGACGGGCGGCAATGGCGGCGTTTGAGAATGCGCATGCAAGTTAGCCTGGACACGCCCTTCTCCCACCTGGGTTGAATCCCTAGGCATGAAAAGGGCGGAGAAGGGAGAATTCAGAGAATGCGTTAAGGTTTTCCATTTTTATTAATTATATTGGATGGAAATTCTTCATAACACTTTGAAGAAACTCACCAAGGTTAGACCACTTAGACCTCCTGTGATGTTTTCCACACCTCCTGTGGCCTCCAAGCTCTGCGACTGTAACTGATTTTTTATTTTTGCTAGGGACTGTCGACATCGCACACAAATTCCTTTAATATTTTGAGAGAAAGAATTAATTTATACTTTTTAACCTTGCACATCCTCCTTGAACAAATAGCTCTGCATGTGGCAAAAGAAAAAAACTAGGCAAAAGCCCCACAAATCCCAAACTGATGACGCATTCTGTTGTTAACCTTGTCACGAGTCAGTATTTTACATTCCTTTCCTTTTTTGTCGGCATTTTTAAAAGGAATTCTAATATCTGTGAATATTTCAATTAGAGCGTTCCCCACGCCATTAATTAATTTTGACAGGAGCCCATCACTGGTTTTGAACAAGTTTTGAAAGAGACGAAAATGTTGAGTGAACGCCAGTGTTTTCCGACGTAAAAATATTTGCAAGAATCCTGAAAAGACATGAAAATAAATTTCCTGTCAAACTTGGCGACTGTTTTACGCGACAGTGAAGTGGTTTGAAGTTAGGATATGAAGTCTGTGATTCCCGCCAACTACCCTGCGTGAAATGAGAAGCTATACGGATGTTTATCCTTAGATACAATGAGAATAAACTAGAGGGACGTCAGTTCTTACAAGATCATGACTCATTGTAGTCGCTTACCTGATCCGACGGGTACGAGGATTTTCGTAAGTTCAAAAATTTGTTTTGAGTGCTGCAAAGTAATTCCTCTTTCTGCTGCGGGTACTTCTTTAGATTCCTTTTTGTGACCGGAAACATCCTGTGGCACAGACCATAATCTACTAGCTCTTCTCCATCCGATTCCGAGGCTTGATCGATGTAAAGGGCAAACAGTCATTTCCGAAAAATTGACGGGCTTCTCGAAAATCCCGCTTCTTGCTGAGATAAGTTCAATCTCTGTCTCAACACCTGAAAATTGTAAAAAACGCTTGTGGCTTCTGATATCCTTGCTGCATGATGACAGAGATACCGTCTGAGTGGACCGATGCCTTGCGCGTTCCTCTGCACCACAAACGCCACCAACAATATCAAATAAAGAACAAGACATTCTTTTTCTGCTGGAGTTAAAGCAACCGTTGTCTTTATTCCTTTCACCGACGATTATTACGCTTTTTTTTTTGTTTACTTTCGTTAACTGATCACACTGTTTTTCCGTGGGAAAATTGTATCGTTATTTTCGTTCCATAAGGTTTTCACTGTACGGTTTATATTTGTGAAATTTTACAAAGTCTATTTCTTTGTTGTATCGTTTTCGTTCACGATGGCAACATATTTGTTTAGATTTTATATGCGGGGCAGAATGAATTGTTCGTTGATCTCGTTACGTGACGGATTATCATATGTCACGCAGAGTGACAGGAACCTATAAAAAATTAATTAAAATCCGGTTTTCACTGTACGGTTTATATTTGTGAAATTTTACAAAGTCTATTTCTTTGTTGTATCGTTTCGTTCACGATGGCAACATATTTGTTTAGATTTTATATGTGGGGCAGAATGAATTGTTCGTTGATCTCGTTACGTGACGGATTATCATATGTCACGCAGAGTGACAGGAACCTATAAAAAATTAATTAAAATCCGGCAAATCCCTAGCGTTACCTGTCGTTTTGTACGGGACCCTTTTAGTGTGGGACGTCAAAAAAGCCAAAATTAGGATCGAAATAGACTAAACGTAACTGGGTTGCGACACGAAGTAGGAAATGACAACAACAAATAACTTTATTTTACTCATCCCGGCTCAGTGGCTTCAATGAGTCAGCCGGTCGGTCCCCTTTACACCAATGAACAGTATTTCGAAAATATCTTCCAAGCGGAATAACAAGGGCCTATAAAAGATTTCTAGGGTAAGGAACTATTGATGTCCAAGCAAACATAAAAAGGTAAGTGCGGCTGCGACTCAAACAATGCTTTGCGTGTGTCATTGCAATGTTGATTTTGTTCATTTCAATATGGCGCCATTTACAATTTTAGCGAAGTTTGGTTAGTTGGTATATCAAAACAGCAGAAGATACCAGAAAAATGAAACGATGAATTTGAAGACTCACCTTATAAGCCCTCGTGATAGTATTGCTGGAGATTTTGAGAAACTACCACATGCATTTTTGCCACACTGCATTAGGCCGGGTTTGGCATGAATTAAAAATGGCGAACACGTACACTGGTAATTAACCCGTGGTTTCGTCAGGAAGGACACGATACAAAAAATATCACTATACCTTGGTAATGGAAGGCCACATGTTTATATTTACAGCTAAAGAAGTCCAGCTGTTGCATTTTAGTTCATGCAAGGACGGCTTGAAAACTGCATAATTTAGAGCTCGCACGCACTCATTTTCGATCATGCAATTAGTAACGGTTTATTTTCGTTAAAATGAATATTTACACAAACTAACCTCACTTCACTTTAAGTAGTACCTATAGCTACCTGTAAACAAAAAATGAGACAAAACGATTTTTGACCGTGTCCGTGATTTTTTTATTTTTCTTTGATTTTTAGAGACATTCACTCTTAAGTATAGAAAAATAAACAAATTTCAACTGCATATATCTTTTGCTTTCTCATCAAAAAGAGACACTTTTTGATGAGAAAACTAAAGGTGTATGTATAAGCAATAAGTTTGCACTATTTAACTTGGATAGCGAAAGTATATTATGGACTCTTAAATCTCAGCAGTTTTTAATATGGTTAGTTTTAAAAGCCCAGAATAGAATCAGGAACCTGGTTTTTACTAGCGCAGAATAGAACTTATATGCAGTGTATATCCTTTTTGTAGTGATTTGAGGTACAACCAAATAGAAGAGCTACCACCTGGAATCTTCACTTACAACACCGAGTTAACAGTATTGTGAGTAACACATTTATACGATCATAATTGAATATTTGATACAACTGGTTAAAGAGACGCATTTTACCGACTAAGGAGGAGTTCAAACCTCAGCCATTCAAAAGGAAATTTTAATTTAACAGTCATAGACAAAAAGATAAACTACCACTACCCCCACGGACTATTAAATATCAGCGTGCCACACAGACCTATGAAGCCGTCACGAAAATTCCTGACTTGAACCTTTAAGGTGACTACAAACCTATCTGCAGACAAAACTGTTATAAAATACCGGTATATGGCCAGTGTCTTCCATTAGGAGGACAAGTTGGAACTAGTGGGACTGGTATGCCTGAACACAACTAGTGGCAAGAATCAAAGTAGTAATGGTATTGTAAAGGATCACATTTATGCTAAACATAGAATATAGCTCTCGAAATGAATCGGGTGTCCCAAACATTTTACGGAAAATGATTGCAAATTTTTAAATTTCCCCTGACCAGATAGAAAATGTACAACAAAAATACACGAGAGGTGAGATTTTTAACCAAATCCAGGATATATCCTTGATCAGTAAACTCGATACGACCTGTAGAAGAGCTATCACCTGAAGTCTCCCAAAACACAGGGATTATTAGTTATTTTTCATAAGAATATGAAAATTCTCCGTTATTCGTCCACTATGTTCAAGGACAAGTATCCAGGCATATTGTTAAGTCAAACAGTTACATTCTGTTCGTTGTACTTTAATTGTAACTTCTGCAATAAGGGTCTAAAAGTGAAGAGTCCGTGAGGCCTACGCCATATCATGATGGGTTAGGGTTAGGGTGATAAGCTTAGGGATAGGGTTAGGGTGATATGGTTAGGATTAGGATCATGATACCACGATGTTTGCTTTTGCTTTTTTGTAAAATGTGTGCGATGTTGTAAGATTCACTTCTAGTTTCATTTTTTTTTTAAGATAGAAACTTTAACGAATCTAACCTATCGTGTAGGTGACTTATCCGCTCTACGTAGGAAATGGCGGCTCGAAATGTAGAATGTAGGCCTACGGGCCTATCGGCTGGCCTCTCCGCTGGCCACAAAGGGAATCAAATACAGCTGATTCTTGTTCACGTGGGGAATAAAAAGTAACAGAAACCGAGTTTCTTGTGCAAAAAGCGCATTGTAGAGTGAGCCAAATATATAGCAAGTCTCAAGGGGTGGATAAAGAAAGTAAAGAAATTAGTATGTTAATCAGTTGGGGTATGACATCATGGTATAGACAAAACTGTCTTTGGCCCGACATGATTAAGATACTAACTTCTTTCAAAGAACAAGAATCAGCTGTATTTGATTCCCTTCATGGCCGGTGGCACAGCCAGCCGAAAGGCCCGTAGGCCTACGTTCTATATTCCGAGCCGCCGTTTTCTACGGGGATCAGATAAGTCACCTACGCGATAGATTGGGTTCGTTAAAATTGCTATCCTAAAATTATGAAACTAGAAGTGGATCTTACAACATCGCACACATTTCACAAAACAACAAAAGCAAACATCATGGAATTATGATCCTAATCCTAACCATATCACCCTAACCCTATCCCTAAGCTTATCACCCTAACCCTAACCATATCACTTTAAACCTAACCCATCATGTATCGCGTAGGCCTCACGGACTCTTCACTTTTAGACCCTTATTGCAGAAGTTACAATTGAAGATGTTAGGGCCGAATGTACATTACACCCCGACAACATCTACCAAAGGCCAGAACTGTGGGACTTGATGGCGTGGCAGACTTTCAGATGGTGTTGCAGTACCCGTAGATGCCAAAAATGGAACGTAAAATTTCTTAATTAGACATGATCTTACAGAAAGGCAAATCGGTACAACTAAATGGATATTCAAATAGGCTTCCGCACCTTCGAAAAACTCGAATGATCACCTGGTAGTGAATTAACTGACTTTACAGCCTGTACCATAAGCGTCAGTGGGAGGCTTCAGTACTTAAATAATGAGAATACACGTCGTCGACCATAAAGGTGCGCATAAATCATGAGGAACGGCGTAATCTCCCTCAAACAACTGGTATCTGTCTTTTGCCAAAAACGGCAACGAACTAAAGAAAAAGTTGTTTCGCAAACTTTAAGACGTCATCTTAAAAGAGAAACAACCCATCCGTATGGGGAAATTTCCATATCTCCAAAAATGACTCCTTGTTGTGCGGCTTACGCATTCGAAACGAACGGCAGCAAAATAAATTACCCTTGTTAAGTACCTCACACTAAAGATACACTTTGGCGAAATGGTGATTCGCTCGCATGGGAAACTTTTACCCATTTTGCTTAAATACCCCGTCAAAAGATTTTTTTGCTGATATAACTGGGGTGGAAAAAAATCCTTGGACGACCATGAAGACTGACGAACGGCTTCACCTCGAGACGTCAGCTTTAGAAAATAGTCTTAGAAACGGTAACCAAGTAGTTACATTATCAACTCAGTTGATAAAATCAAACTTTCTTATTAAACCCCCCCTACCCCACCCCAGCACCACAGTTTCTTAAAGAACTTGCTCGTTTTATTTAAAAAAGCAAACAATCAAACACATCCCCACACACACACACAAAAACAAATGAACACAAAACTAGACAAAAACCCTTCGGACCGTAAAAATGGGGCAGGCAAGCTCGGTCCAAAGTCTCTTTCTGACAACAAAAATCCAGTAAAATGAAGGAAGATGGTTCGAACTCCTAAAGAGCGACCCGTAACTCAGTTGGAAAAGTGTATACCAACGGAAGAGTTAGATGATACTTAAGACGTTTGTGACGTGCGTTATATTTTGATGAACTAAATGCCAATTATTTAATCGACAAAGCTTCGTAAAGCGTTGAGAAAGAGGACAACTGAGTGTAATATGAAATTAGCGAGGATGTTGGGATTTATTAACTCAAGCCATGTAACGGCTTCGAGCTCCTTGAGAGGATCGGCAATAAGAGGCAACATTGCCCATTGTTGAAATGAAGAATCAAACTGAATCATTCGACGTTTGTTAAGAGATCTTAAAGTATGTTGCGTTTCGATAACCTTAATGGAAATTGTTGTATCGACCACAGATTCGCAAAGCATTGCAAAAAAGAGGACAAATGAGAACAGCATGACATTATCGATGTATAATTATCATCTGACTCAAACCCTGTACGCTTCGAGCTGTTTGAAGACGATTATTAAGCTGGAGGCAACATTGCCGACTTGTGAAATATAGAAATAGACTGAATAATTTCGATCAGCTAAATGCAAACCATTTTATTGACCACAGACCCGAAAGAGGACAATCGGATTGTAATGTGACATTACTAATGATGTAATGATTCACTAACTCAAACACTGTAAGCTTTGAGCTGTTTGAAGGTAATCTTCTACTCAGAAGCAAAGAGGCACACTATCAAAATGAAGATTAAAAAGGATTCTTTAGACAGTTGTAAAGATATCTTGAAAATGTTGAAATTTCGCTGAGCAGATTTTTTTCGTGACCACAGAAGATGCGTTGCGAAAGTGGACAACTAACTGTTATATGACTGTCATGGTCATGCTTCACTAACTCCGCCCGAGTAAACTTCGAGGGCAATTGAGAACAATATGATATTATCGATGTATAATTTTTAACTAACTCAAACTCGGCACGCTTCGAGCTGTTTGAAGACGGTCATCAACCCAAAAGGCAACATCTTGTACTGATAAAACAAAGAATTAAACTGAGTCCTTTGAAGTTTGTTCAGACGTGTTGAAGAAGATGGCTTTTCAGTCAACTTAATGCAACCTATTTTATCGACCACATATTCGAAAGAGGACGATCGAGTATAATGTGACATAAGTTATAATATAACGAGTCACCAACTCAAACGCTGTAAGCTTCAAGCTGTTCGAAGACGATCAGCGACTCGGAAGCAAAGTTTCATACTGATAACATAAACAGTAACAAGGATTCTTTAGACGGTTGTTAAGATATCTTGAAAATGTTGACATTTCGCTGAGCCTAGTACGCATTGTATCAGCGACTACATGCAGACACGAAAGGTATGAAAAGCATTGCGAAAGAGGACAACTGAGTGTTGTATTATTTAGGCGCTAAGAAGTAGATGACATTTTCAAGGATGAACGAAATGCGAATCAACAGAAAGTTGCCAGCTAAACATTAGCAACAACTTGAATTATACTACAACGAGTTCTCGATTTAATAGGTCTCATTTTCCTAGAAGTTTTTAAAAAGCTTACTACTCAAGAAAGGAATACGCTTTCATTTGCACTAATCTAAAATTAAAAACTCAAGAAGGCACATTGGGCTCGATTAACTACGGATATCCTGTTGCATGACAAAAGGTGCTGTACTAGGCTCGTGTAATGCTATGTTGAAATAAACTTCTTGGTGTTTGGCTGATCAATATTCTTCGTGGTAGTTTGTGGCTCGCGTGGCCACGAAATTAGCTACTGGTTTGGCCAATCAGCTAGCGGTTTAGGAAAACAATACAGCTGTGGTCACAATAGGAATTCCCGTGAAATAAATTGCGTTGGATCGATAACTCCTCCAAGATCGTACTCTAGTGCGTCGGCTAACGAGCCATGTTCTCTTCTGTCAAATCAATTTCATTAGATCGCTTGCCTGAACGTTGAATGCGTTCTAAGTATTTCAAAACAAGGCTTGATCTGTTGGGAATGAACTTTTACACAACACAGAGACAAACAGCATTTATTTGTCTATTCCCCGCCAAAATTACATTATGGCGCGAAATGAGTGAATTCCGAGTTGAGACATCGTATGCGAGATGGAAGCGAAAACTACATTCGTAACAATGTAATTTCTTCTTAGAATTTGGAAAAGTTGAATTTCTCAGCATGGAAACTGAATGGAGAATGGCAAATTTCGCGATTTAAAAGACGTTCAAGTCCGGTAAGTTACTTTCATTGGATTGTTATAACACATAAGATAATTTTTATTATGATAGCATTTGTATGTGGAATTTGTTAAACAGATTTGATTAATTCTCCTCGTAAATACAGTAGTAATTAGTTGGGTTAAATTCAGTAGCATGATTTGCTTCAACTTAGCATACATTCAGTGCAAAAATCAAAATTGTAACGCAATCGTTGCCTGTAGCAAAACAGGGCGGAAAAGTAAGATGATAAGTTTCTCGTGCGTCTACAGGTCAAGTCCTTGCTTGCCTTCTAATAAGTGTTACGGTGTCACGATTACTGTAATGTCATTATCACATTCTTGACAGGAAAGCTTGTCAAATCTTCTTGCTTTTAAGAACGTTTACGAGCATAAAAAGGTTGCGATATTTTTTATTTTTTATCACGCGGACACGATTATTTGCACGTTCACCGGAAATGAATTCACAGTCTTTACAAAGGATAATGGTCATTTGATAGCTTTCTTAGTATTCGGGCGCTGATAAAGAGCGCGGCAAAACCGTGGTGGCAATTTCTGTCTACGATTTCTGTCAACGATTTCTGTGGAATTGTAAGCAATCGGTTGCGTTTCCATTGCTTTGTTAACCACAGAGTATTCGATATATTTCTAAGGTGAAATACACTGAATGTAACTGATTTTTTTAACCGCAAAATTACAACAGTGACAAAACTTTACAAAAAGCTTCTACGCGTCTAGCGCTACAACCTCGAAGAAGAATAATTTAGTACAGATAGCATCCAATTTATGGTGAAACATTACTGCTCTTAAAGCAGAAATGCCCCATCTATTGTTGTCTGTTTTATTTGTTGTTGACAGAAATAAAACAGGCAAACCTTAATTTAGAAATGACCTGACCTATATTCTTCCATGTCATTGGTTTGTTGAGGAACTAAGTTGCTGAAGAGTAAGTTTCACATTACAAACCAAATCTGATTGGTGGACACAGTAACTTATATCCCAAAGAACTAGTTAAAAATGTATTTGAGATCTGATTGGTTCATTCAGGAACTAAGATACCTAAAATTTCAAGTACACATTAAAATGGTGAAGTACACATTTAAATGGGGAGGTGTTTTAGATACTTGAAAAGTGACAACTGAATGAAATAGTTATTGGATACTGGGATCCAATATTAGACACTAGTATCCAATTTAAAACATCAGTACCCAATTTCAGATGCTAGCATCCAATTTTACAAACTAACATCCAGTTTGAATACTTACATCCTGATTTTGGACACTGATGTCCCATTTTGGGCATGTGTCTTACTTTTAACACTAGGATCCAATTTTGGACACAAGTGTTGGATTTCAGACACTACTGTCCAATCTTAGAAACAACATGTATTTTCAGATTTTAGACACATTTCATGTCTGATTTTTAACACATGCATTCAATTTTGGACAATGTCGGCTGATTTTGGACATGCTAGAGTCCAAATTTGGATCCTAGTGTCCCATAACAGTTGTCCTTTTTAAGTATCTAACCATTACATAACTCCTGACTTACTGAAATATTATTTCGTTCCTCTTTCTTCAAATAACAAGATATTATACTTACAAGATTAGAAGGAATAACATTTGTTTCAAAAGGTGGCTTTATTCCAAAAGCTTCATTGATTTGCCTCATCCTGTCAGAACGGAAGTCAATAAAACAAAGGACATCTCCATCTGAAGAGAAATAAATAGCCAAAATAATTCATGATGGATATCATAAGCATTTAACTGATAAAAGTAACTAAGCTTTTTTAGTGAAAGATATTGCAGTAATACTTTAATGAGGAAAGCAATACTTTTTACTAGAAGATAAAAAAAATACAATTTGTTAATTAAAAGTTTGTACCATGTGATTTATAGCAAACTGTGTTCTTGCATCTCATGGTGAAAAAAATCAAATATATACTATTAATACTCAAATACTTTCTCATCAGTTTTAAACACTCAACACAAACCTCTTATTCTTCCTTCAGGGTCCACAATAATGGGTTTTAGGAACTCATCCGTTTCATGTTTGTCTCCTTTTGCTTCATAGCGACCTTTGATAACCTTAAATGAAAAAAAAAAAAAAAAAAAAAAAAAAAGCAAACTCAAACATAATATAAACAAAGACAATTTATAAACAGCAGGTGGAGGAATTGCATGCTTAAGTAAAGGATCTTTGAGCCGGTGATACACCTTGCAAAGTCTAATCAGTCAACTGTCTGTCTTTACCTCAATAACTTTATCTGGGGTAGTTTCTTCACCCTTTCCTTGCACCAAAGCTTCATAAGCAATCTGGATTCTCTCCCAACGCTTGTCTCTGTCCATTGCATAGTAACGACCCACAACTGTGGCTAGTGAGCCATAATTGATGTCCTTCAGCTTCTTCTAGTCTTGTTCCACATATGTCACTTAAAAATGTTAAAGTAGGGATTTTGTTACTTCTTTCATTGATGGTTTTTACTCCTGAGAACTAATTGTTAATAATCAATTCATAGCTTCAACATCCCTCCCTCAATCCAGTATTTGAGTATTTGAAGATTTGAAGATTGGTTTGTTCTAATTCCTATCCCTGCTGGGAGCAAAATTGTGTTTGAATGCCCATACCCAAGTGTTGGATTAAATGGTCAGTTTTCTTCTTTAATTTTAGAGGCAAAATCAGTGACTCTGACTTTCTACTCATTGACCAGGCTTTCAAAAACGAGACCTTGCAGACCTGAATGAACTCTTTACCTTTAAACATCTCCATATTTAAAGATACACTTGTATTCTTCTGAAAAGACATGACACTTTAGGTTAAAATTCCCCACCCCAGGCACAGATAATGGTCAAAACATCCATGGGTTGCCCAGAAAAGGAGAGAGGGGGATGGGGTGGGGATGTTGAAGCCTCAAATTGATTGGCACTTAATTTATGACACTAGTTATTATCATTATTATTACAATTAATTACTATTGGATAGCCTGATGGTGAAGTAGCTTCCTTCAATATATTTTGTACCTCCACTGGTTGGAGATGTGTCTCTTCCATCAGCAAAAAACTGTACATAACACTTGGGAACACCAAGCTCCTTAGCTGCATCAATCATTGACTCTAAATGATTGATGTGGGCATGGACACCACCATCGCTGACCTGTAGAAAAAAAAAATTGCCTATAATGTATACTTTCACATCAAGATCAAGTGTGCAAGTACAGTCCCACCTCTATCTTCTGGGTTTGTGCAGACTGGGCTGAACAGTCTTGATAATTGAAATTATGATCCATCAAATCTTTTTGCTCATATGCAACTGGTCTAAATGCAACATGTGCCTGAATATCCCCCAGCTAAAACTAGGTGATATCCAAGAATATCAGCCAAATGAAATTCCCCAATGTTCAAACCTTGAATCCATCATGGTACAATATAAGCCTTCAAATTATTTAATTAGATAAGGGAGCATTTGTGGTTGTTGCAGAAGAAGGAAGATATTGTTTTTTTCAGAAAGTTTGTACCTGCAGAGAACACTCCAAAGAACACTTCCCACCCTGCTTACTGTAAGTTGTTTGTAAACATTTTTCATGTGCATGGCAAAATGTTAGAAGGATAATAAACACAATACCTCCTTACTGAACCTAAAATAAAACCAATATCATTTAATCAATATTATCCAAGAATTAAAGGACATTTTCACATCATTGTGCATCCTACAAAAATTTCCCAAAGTACCAACAAAAAACCTTTAATTTATGACAACCAACATTTTACAACCTAAAATGCTGACCTAAATCAGTTTGTTTCAAGCTGCTACTAACAGTGTATGTACATTGCTAATTTTAGCATTCACTGAAGTTGTATTAATTTAATGGAGTAGAATCAACGCTGATTCAGTACACTGCTTTGTTTGATGGTAAAAAGTTGTTAAGGATCTCAGATCTGACTAATTAATTCATATTGAATTCATAAAAAATGGGACCAGAGAAGTGAGTCCAAATAATCAAAAATCTGTGTACAGTGTAATTGATGTTCAGATGTTTGATGATTGACTACTTTCAATTTGGTTGATCTTAGCAGTATAAAGGGCATTGTCATCTCTGAACCTGAACCATTACGGATTGTTATGTCACGTTAACTGTTCGTTTTTAACACAATTTTTCTTTTTTCTTAACCTGTCGGTAACCTGTTGGTTAGCTGTCGGTAGACTGTCGGTAACCTGTCGGCCGACAGTTGACCGACAGTCGGCCGACAGGTTTTTTGGGGAGCTCTTCTTCACAATTACCCATGTATGTATGTTCCCACTCAACAATGAATTTGCACTGGTAGAGCATCTGACGGCAAAATCCAAAGGCCCAAGTTTTGTTTCCTTTAGCAGGGCTCACATCTTTTCCATATCTCACTCTCTTGAAAAATGAATGACCTCTTTAGTCAAGTTAAATATTTGTCCTGTGAGATCTAGATCAAGATTACTTCACTTGATTAACAACTTAACCCTTTAACTCCTATGAGTGATCAAGACAGAATTTCTCTTTACAATATCAATACAATATCAAGCAGAAAAGTTATGAGAGTAAAGGAAAATATTAATTAGGGGATTATATGTTGATCCAATATCAAATTCTCCAAATTAACATTGCAACAACTGTATGGAAGACAGTAAGGAGAATTACTATTGAAATCTTGGGAGTTAAAGAGTTAATTGTTGATTATTAGTGTATAGTTCAGACATATGAAAGTGATCTTAATAAGACATGGTTACTCACCAAACCCAATAAATGAAACCTTCCATTAGAAGCCTTAGCTTTTTCTGCTGCTTCAGCAAAAACTTTGTTTTTTGAAAACTCCTTATTGTCAGAGGTCATGTTAATTCTAACAATATCCTACCGAAAAAAAGGACAAGCAATAATGTAAGGCATGAGTGATTAAGAGTAGCCATAATTTTAATTACAATTGTAATAAACAAATTTTATAAGTGTACAGATTGATGTGGACCCTTACTATGTCACTGGCTTAAACATACCCAATCTCCATGGACTTATTAACAAGGACCATCTCCTTTCTACAATGATGTTTTTAGACAGATTATTAAAGGATGTGTCTACAGAACACTTTGAATCTCCATCCAAATCACTGTGCTTCAAAACCTTAACTGGCTGTGGGTAGTTTGATTGAGTGTTATTTCATGATCCAATTTTTTTTGCAGCTCATAAATCTGAATCAAATTCATTTAGCAGTTTTTTTCTAACAATTAAGGTTCCTAAAACAGTGTCTTGTCATTGCCTAGGAGAATAACCTGAATCAGATATTTAACTTTCATGCATCATACATGATTATAATTATAATGAGCTCAGAGTTATTTTTGTATTTTGATTGGCTCTTAATTTTGATCCATTGGAAGACAGACATATAGATGACATCTCCAAAATAATTTTATGCTTCTTTATCAAAAAGACAAAGAGATTCCAGGGCGGCATGACTTTGTACATAAGCTGATCACACATGACACCAAAGTGTGATAAGAACATCAGTGACACACTCAGCTGTGCCTTGTGTGCCTCTTTTTTGTTGTAACCCCATTTGGCATCATTTGTGATTGATTAAGCAATTACTGGCTGAGGTTGAGCATGATATCATGAAACATCAGTGCCAAGATCTGAGTTATCTACCAAAGGAGAAGGCTGAGGTAGATAATACAGATGTGAGGTTTGATAAAAACTTGGTGAATCAAATATTTTTTTCTATTGTAAATTTTCTAAACAATCTGCAGAAGTCAGACACTTCTCTGAGTTCGAAAAAGTTTGAGAATACTACATGTGCATGGATGAAGGGCTTGGAAACTAGCCAAACTTTGAACTTCACATGATAACCCAATATCTGTTACAGATATTGGGTTATCATGTCAACATCACATACTAATTTGACTGCATGCTCTCAACCAATCAGAATTTCTATAGTAAGTCTAATGTGTTATAACATTGAATAAACACATGGCAACATGGGTCTATTTTTTTAAAGATCACAAATCTCTCACCCCATTCCCCCTCCTTCCCTAAACTCTGCTACTGATTATAAAGGATCACTGGTAATGGTAATGGAACTCAGTAGAATCCAATTTGGTGTGTAATCTGAGTGATTAACAAAATGAGACGACCACCAAGCAGGAGTCCAATTACAGACAATATTGGGCAACACAAAGTCCTATTGCCAATTCATCAAAACTGTGACAAAATTTAAGAAACAAACTAACCATTCATTGCACCTCTGTAAGATACAATTAATTCTGCAAAATGCATCATAACAGCTGTGCACACACACATGATGCCTACGATCCAATTAGATAGCCATGACACTTGCACTGTCTAATTACAAGCATGATGCATATGCTGTCCAATTAGCACTCAAATCTGACTGGTCATAACCAATCATGTTTGAGAATCTTATTATAGCTTTGATTATACGAATAATCAGGATATGATGGCATTAAGTTTCCTATATTTCACACCTGGTACAAAACTCTTCCAGCTCCAATATTCAGATGTCCTACTTCACTGTTACCCATAAGTCCTGCAGGTAAGCCAACTGACAAACCAGAAGCATCTAGGGTGGTGTAAGCATTGTTTTGTCCAGTGCAAAATGCATCCATGACTGGTACCGTAGCATTAGCAATGGCATTTCCTGTATGAAGGCAGGTAAGTGAATGAGATTGCTTCACACTCTGACATTATTTAAGTTTTAACATCACTGATTAATTTCCTTTTTCCACTTGGTTGTTTATTGAGTACAGTTATTTATCTCTGAAAAAATAGAACCTACAAACAACATCAAATTTGAGTGTAGGATATTGATAAGATACAGCACCCAAAGGCTTAGATATGACTGGGGTATAAATTTTCAAACATGTATTATTAATTTTAACCCTTTAATGTCCATGAGTGACCAAAACAGAATTTCTCCCTACAATGTAAATACAATATCAAGCAGATAAGTGATGAGAATAAAGAAAAACATCAATTAGGGGATTATAAGTTGATCCAATCTCAAATTCTCCAAACTAACATCACAAGTACTGTATGACAGACTAAAAGGAGAATTACCATTTAGATCTTGGGAGTTAAAGGGTTAAAAAATGTAAAAATCATGGCAAAACCAAGTTTAAATCTATAAATCTATGTAAAAATCATTCTCTGGTTCACATTTTCAGAAATGTTACACTTTTGGTCTCCAGTCTTCAACCCTTCAGGTTTAAGAATGGAAGCCAAAAGTTTTCATGTTGCTAAACATTTTGACATTTTCAAACACTGAACGCTGAATTCTTACCAAACATTCGTTACTAATACACTCGAGATGTCACGCAACAACGAGTCTGGATTCGGAGAACTACTGTGCGCACAAAATGCTTCGGTTCGCAATCTATGGGAATTTGATTGTCTGTAAACGTTTTACTACACACATTAAACATTAGCAAGTTATGTAAAAATCAGAAACATGGCGATATTCAAATATTGACATAAAAATAGATTAATGAGAGTCAGAGCGTGACGTGACAATTCTGTCAAGTTCGCACACTAAAAAATTACATAAATTTTTCAAGACCATGTTTATGTTCATGAACAAAAGCAACATATTTCTTAAATAAACATTTCTCAGTATCAACATCGCCGGATCAATGAAAGTGAAGACATATGTTCCAAACATGTACAGTACATACAGAATTTATCAATCGATCGCACTACAAATTGCTGAAATGAAGTCCACAAAAAGATATGTTTTGCCGACATGAAAAAAGCTGGTACCTTCTTTGTTTTCAGAGATGCCCCAGCCGTCGATAACAATCAAGCAGACATTCTTTTGAACTTGAACCATAATGAATTAAAGTTCCTCCACGAGAGAATCCTACAACTACATAAGCAGGTCAGAAGTCCGACACCAGCCGGTACCTGCTCACGGTGCATCGTGGGAAACAACACGCGCGCTCAGAGTTCTGGGAGATTCAGACCCTTCCCTTCTTGAAGCCGTTAAAGTAGTGCACTCGTTAGCATTTATCGCATGCTCGTTGAGATACAAGCTGCAATTTCTTTATATATTATTGCACATTTTGTTACCACACAAGTGACCTCTTTCCCACAGGCAGGTTTGTTATCATAGATTAAATGTGCCCCTACCCTATGAGCCCTGCCTTGCACTAATCGGAAAAGGAAATTTAAACCATTTAAGACAATTATTATTGTGCGATTTTGACGGTAATCAGGTAAAAAAGTGGCTTTTACCATGACAATTGACCGCTTAACACATGATGAATGTGAGATTCAGAGCGAACAGAACGTGTGCGATGCTTAAAATATCATGTGAAGCACATGTGATTTCGGCCAAAGGTGGAAATCAGCTGACTAGCTCGCTATGTCTGAAGAAAACAATACAGAACATGTTTTTAACAAAGAAATTACCCAGAGAAATTTAAACGTAAAGAGTAGATGTTGTGGATCGTTCTATATACTGTAGACAGAGCAATTGACTGGCTTCGCAGTGGACAACGAAGATGGCTGTATCTTCTGTGTCCATTGTCTATAATGCAGATAATAAATAATAAATAATAATAATAATAAACTTTATTTACGTGTCAAATAAGATAGCAGTTTCCCACTAAATAAGGACACCTAAACTAGACTAATCTAATCTATATAAAACTATGCATTAAAAATTTATTGGAATATGATAAAAGAGCTCTTCCCATATAAAACTACCCTACCCCGAAATAGTAGACCCCATGTTTATAATACCCTACCCTGTATAATAAGATAATAACCTTAATATAATGAGATGATAAGATAATAATAATCACAACAATATGATCTTGATAATATTTAAAATATTTAAGATTTACATAAAATACAGTTCTTACAATTATTCAAAGAGATTAAACTTTGTATATCTACTTTATGTAAAGCGTTTTTAAATTCTTGCAGCGTTCTTAGTGCTCTTATTTTTCCATCTAACTTAGACCAGATTACTGGACCTAAGTACCTAAGAGAGTGCTTACCATAGCGCGTAGTACTAACTCTAGGGATAATGAAATCATTGTTTCTTAAATTATATTTGTTGTTGTTAATAACAAACAGGTTCTTGATATTATTAGGGCACAGATCATTTTTAACTTTAAACATTAACACAGCTATGTCATGTAATCGCCTATTACGTAAGGTTTTTAAATTAGCCCTCTTAAGGAGGTCGCTATATGATGATATGCTATCACAATAAACAGCTCTAAGGGCCCGTTCTTGTACCCTCTCTAATTTTCTAGAATCACTAGCTTTGCAACAATTCCATACAATACTACAGTAAGTTAAATAAGGCAGAATAGCAGCCTTAAAAAGTTGTAATTTAGCCTTGGCTAAAAGCAAGCAGATAACTGTATCTCATCACCGTGGACAGTGTCGACCACTGTCGATAGCTGCATCTACCATAGACAACGTAGACAGTTGTAACTTCTGGACACAATATTAGTTAAGTGTTAGAATGTGCTCATAGACGAGTTAATATACATGAAATAAAAAATACGTGTTTGACGAGGCATGAGGTCAAGATGGCTAGATATTGGCCGAAATTTTTTGGTTTGCGTTTACGAATAAAAGAACGAGGCTACTATCCAGCTATCTTGACCGGAAAAGCTTGGTCAACAGAGGATTTTACTTTGTAGCGAATATATTTCGCTTTAACACGAATCAAGAATATTAGAGCGAAGAAAGAAAGCCAACTGTAATTAGAGCACCGAATAAACTCCTGAGAATTGTTTATGCTTTCTCTGTTTTGACTTCCTTCTACCGCTTTTTACACTCCAACGCGGCATTGTCCAAAAACTATGAACTACTTAAGTCTGCTAAACATAAATTTTTTTCTTGCGTGGAATCAAAGCGGGCAATCCCGAGCGGGCAAGATGGGGCCATCTGGCTCGTTCGGGTACCCAATGAGAACACAGGATTCGCTTTATTATGCCCACTGGCGCTACTAACTATCTAATAAGTGATATGCTGTTCTCCTCTGAGGTATGTACCAACAAGCCTGTTCCCAGGCTACAACTGATCTTACACTGATTTCACTGCGATGAGTGTGAAAACAGTATCAAAAAGGAAAACTATACCAAATCACAAGACGTAAATTAAATTCATTGATATACGTACTTGGCGAATCTAATGGGATAGAGGCGTGAATTGTTTAGCAAGGTTTCTTAGGAGGGCTGCAAATCAAATTTACTTTCTCCGTAAGGACAAAACATTAGTAATAATTTGAGTCAGTTATTGAGGTCGCCATGAGACCAGTTCTAATCAGGTAAATCTCACCAGACCGTTAATTCGTCCGAATTACGATTGCGTGGGAATTCTAATGACAACACCAGGCCTACGGTTTATTTATAAGAATTCCCTAAGAGGTTATTAGATTAATTTACGTACACAATGAATTAGGACGAAATGTTATGGTGATATTTTGATTGCGCTCATTGAGGGTTACCATAAGAACACTTTCACGGTTGTTATCATCGAATTGCAAGGTCGTGAGGCGAGTCTTGATTCACGAGCCTTGATTCAGAGCATATTAAAACATCAAACCGTAACAATATGAGCATATTTGTAAATCAAGAGAAGAAGCTGGTACATCTCTGTTTTAAAAGAATTAAGCACTAGTTGCGCGTCAACGGGAAAAGCATAAAAATATACTGGTGAATATTGAAGAAAACAGGAAGAGATCTCAAGGGTTCGTCTATGTTTCGAGACAGTTAAAGAAAAATGGCAACGAGAAGAGTAGTTTTCCTGCACGCGCCTGATAAACCTCTGCACTTTTCTACGCGGCTTTTCCTGAGGTCTGCTTTTTTCGTGAAGTTAAACACGTCGAGCCACTCGCAAAATTGCTGTTGGGAATATATATTTTTTCTCGACTCAGAAAATTGCTTCTAAGTAAGGAGGCAGCCTCCCACTTTCACAATCTCCAACATGGCCAGAGTAGGATTCTGACAAAAACAGATCGAAGATTGGTATTGATTAAAATCTTGATATCGATTTGATAAAATCCTTACGAAATGCTTAAGATACGTAAGCCATCTTGTCATGTCTCTTTTACGTTCTGGTGGCAGCCGTTGTTTGGAGTTCTTCTTTGCTCTCGTTCCTACGCAACTGAAAACTTTTAATGCCGGCTCGAAATTGTCTGTTGATACCACTGTAAATAAGAGGGTTGAAGAGCGAATTACATTATCGAAGAAAGAGAATAATATGATTAATAACTGTAAATGTCTCTGTTACCTGTAAAGACATGTACGTGTACACAAGATAAAAAACAAACAGCGGGGACTGACTATGATGGTCAAAGTCTTTGCTCCTTTAAGTTCCCACTTCAACCTTCGTTTGGAGTGTCCCGATCCTACAGGATCACATTGCGTCGATTGAGAGTTAATTCTTCGCGCGTGCGAACGAGCAACGGTGAATATGTTCCAGTAAACAAACGTCATCACACAAACTGGGTTGACGAAACTCGCTATCGCGATAAAGGTTACACCCATTTAATAAAAAATACTGCTGCAGATTTTTATTGTTGTTGGAATTTTTGACCAAAAATAGTAAGGCAGTGCATGAGACAATCGCTGCTGGCGATGGCAACCATTTCGGGGACAGGATTATTGATTAAAGCACATCAACATTAAACTTCGACCAGCATGATTTCTATCTTAGAAGTTGCTTGTGTAAGCCTTCAGCAAACTACCAGTGACAATATTAATGAAAATATAGAGTAATAATAACAATGACAATAATATTAACAATTCATAATGATATCAAGATGTTCCACTTCAAACAAATAGAAGGATTTAAAATTAAAAAAATATGAGAAATCAAAGACTTCACAATGATAACTAAATTATACTTAAATTTATTAAAACAGCTTTGGTCTTAAACAGGATCTGCTTGGAAGGTGGACATATCTTTTTTAGTGTCTTTATTATTGTTATTGTTATTACTGCTTTTTAAATAAAACGCACATATCAGTGATTCTTCAGAACTAGGATGAAAATTATAAAGTAAGAAATCCTCGTGTTTTAATTCATTATAAAAAGACAGTGGTCTCTCTTTCCTTAAAGTTCGTGAATAACATAATCAACTGATATGTAGCTTTTATTGAAAAATCATCTTTACAAACTTTGCAAAGTTTGGTAAGGTCACAAATACTAGCGGCATAAACAGAAAGGCTAAGAAACATTTTTGAAAGAACGATCGCATCAAAAGATTGACTATTTACTTTTAGGAGAATCCTATTTGCGCAGGCTTTTGACTATGATGAAAATATTTTGGCTTCATAGAACTTCACCTTGATATATAAAATAAACTTGCAATTAATTTCTTGTGTAACTCCTTACAAATGGAGGCTACCATACTGTTTGATGTTACATCATAGGAAGGAAAGGTGCTAGTAATTGATTAAACTCAATTTCTTATATAGGAGCGATCAATTCCCTTATAAGTTAATATAAATTCAGTGACACTTTTCCCATAAAACTCTTGCCTTTATTTGGTGGAATTATGTTAATCCAGCTAGATTTGTTGCCAATTTCTTGCAGCTGAGTTGTCTCTTGAAGTTAAGCACGACTAAGGAGGGCTGTGATATCTGGACAAATCGTTGGATTGGACGTGTCTACGGACAGTTTTATCATAGTTTTAGGACCCATGTATGATAATTCAACGGCGTCTGTTCTCATTCTAGCACTTCCCATGTATCTGTTAGTCTAGGTAGGCGAAATAAATTAAACATTCAATCACTTTTCCCCATCGTAAACTTTCTGACGGTGATGACAAAACATGCATCTTTGTATAATATTTCTCTTTTGTGATGTTCAGCCCTTCCATAA
The DNA here is from genome assembly GCF_036669915.1 of Pocillopora verrucosa. Lineage (NCBI taxonomy): Eukaryota > Metazoa > Cnidaria > Anthozoa > Scleractinia > Pocilloporidae > Pocillopora > Pocillopora verrucosa. The sequence goes on from NC_089312.1 coordinate 5,678,297, forward strand.
ATCTTCCAAGAGGCGAAGATATGTTGTTTTAGAGGGAACACAAGATTGAAATATACTGAAAAGTGCGTTCCGAAGCATTTGCATTTATTGCGCCGAGGGCCGGATGTATTTTAACTATTTTGAAGCACTGGGTTTTGTATCTTTTCTGTGTGCGCTCCCGGAGTTGACCTTTTGCCTTGAAATGTTCATAGAAATGCAAAACTGGCTGAAGGCATAATTGCAGACGTTATGGGACGGATGTTTGAGGACGTTGTCCATAACGACTTGAGGTTAATAGAAAACTCTTTCATAAGAATTTCATTTCAAGATAATGATCTGAAAAAGCTGTATGCAGCCGGCTTTCTTTATATGACTTCATCGCTGTTATAGGGCATTCGATCTGAATCGAAGTGAGGGAGCAGCGGAAATATATTTCAGGTATTTACTTCTTTTTGATACTTAAAAGGTCGATACACGAAAAGATATGATCAGACGTCAGTGAAATTTGACAGCAAAAGAACCCAGTTAAGGGCGGATCTTTCGACTTTATGAAAAAAAAAACTTGTATTTTGCAACCTCAATATGTAAACATTGCAATTATGAATAACTACATAAGTCTTCTTAAAGAGCCGATGAAAAATTCTTGGTAACTCAGGTCTGACATCAAATACTGCGCAACCTTAAAAAGGGAAAAATAGAAATTTTTCCATTGATTCCTGATATTTTCCATACTACTTGTTAATATTTATTTAGACATTCTCCGCTGCGATTATAACAATAACAACATTTTCGCGTTTTTATATCCGGTGAACTGTTTACCGCGACACGTTCTTTCTGGCTCATACACAGCAGCGGAAATAAAAGAAAGAAAAACTGAAGAAAAAAACCTCCTTAAGAATAACGTCATTGGGGAAAATGTAATTGCAAAGGTAGGGGAGAAGTAAACTTAAAAATAATTTATTTACAACCCTTCTTTTCTGGCATAAGGATAATTTCATAATATTATAATCATTCAAATTGTTCTTATTTGTCAAATGTGTAGTATGTGGCTCAGAGAAGTTCCAGTGAGATTCTAAGAACATACAAGGGGATTTTACCAGATAAATTAAATACATTCCCGATCATTTTACTTTATTTGATTATATTATTTAAACTCAACTCAATCTTCAAACTTCTCCTCAGCCAATTGCTGAAAACAAGAAGATGGTGTCCAGAAGGACTTTCTGGGGTTTCATTATTGCTTTCTGTAAGCACTGTTGTCTTTATTTCATAGAGTGTCAATTAAAGCGACTGAAATGTTTTATTTAAACCTATTTCAAAGGATTGGAAATTGCTACGTTCAGACTTAAAGTATGTGTTCTTATAAGAATACCTCACGTTTTCCTCAAATATTCTGGCCCGAAAAAGGTCAACTCGGGAGAAAGCAAGCGACACGCGCACGGGAGAGACATGTTGTGGAGAAATCTTACTAAGGGACATTACGAGAATAGAGTTACTGCTCCCTGAGAAATTATGAGACAACACAGCGCCGAAGTTGATTTTCGCCTCTCATTCGAGTCTGATCGCTGGTTTACGTGCGCTGCAGACCTTGTTCGTGACGTAATTTATCCAGTGCATATGGTCGACAAAACAAAATACGTTATTGCTTTTCTTCGTTCAATTTTCAAATACCATGTACTACGTCACAATCATCTCTAAATATATATATATATATTAAAAAAAAAAGAAAACAGAAAAAACCAACCTCATCAACGGTGTTCAGAATCTTTTCACTTTTCGTCGTTCGGCACCGAATGCACGCTCACGTAATTATGTCATTTACATTTCCTATGCCAAAAACCTGTCCAAAAGACGCTTAATTGGAAAATTTCAGCCAACAAATTTTGATAGCAAACCGGACACCGAAAAGAAAGATGAAATATGTATTTAAGGGAAAGAAATTTCTTAATAGCGATGAGAATTTATTGTGGTTTATTTCAATCGACCTGCGATATCTTCTTCCTACCAATTTTTGTTTTCGTTAGTTGCGCGATGCACGATGCTGAAATCGGCATATTTAATTTGAGTGCTTAAAATTCAAAACAAGGAAGTTAATGACGTCAATGCCGTCTAGATATCTCTGAATATCTACAGATCATGTTAGGTTTCAAAGCATCAGCGAGTAATCCGCTTAAGTTACGAACACTATTCACCCTTGGCCAATTTCAAAATCGCTATAAGATGTAATAATCTCGGAATGTTGACCGTAAACCTGGTCAAAGCCATTTGAAATTCTTTTTCAACCACAGAAAATTCGGAAATTTCGAAACTTGCAAATATTGATTTGTTATTTGAGCATGCACTGGCTTCTGATAAGTGGAGAACAAAGAGAGGCAATGTTTACATGGTCAGCGGTCTATTTGAGAGAGGAGCTTTGCCTCCTTTCTCGAAGAGCGGTTGGTTATCGACCTAAGCAGAGCCGTCTGTCAAAGGGACCACAAATCATATCAGCTATTGGCAATTCCAAAAGTAAAGGAGGTGTATTTCGTTACTCAAAAATCGGAGAGAAATTAAAAAAATGCAGGCTCTCTGTTATTGAATTCTCACCGGTCTAAATCACACACGTCCAGTGAAATGAGGTGAACGCTAAGCAGTCGAAAGAGTTTCAGTTGAGAAAGACTTCATGCCGAATGAGGTCTATATTAGATTAAAATTTATGTATACACGGGAAGGGTTAAGTCTAAAGCTTCCTTTATCCTTTTGAATGTGTGATACTGTTGATACAGTTTCATCTGTTGTTCCCCTTTTGCTCAGCACTATGTGATGTCTCTTCCATATAGTTTTCATATAACCAGTCTCCGCGGTGTCTAACGTATAAAGCTTTTAATAAAAACGTCATTTCAAGTTAAGCGTTTCCATAAACGTCTTTGAAAACAAGCTTCCATTCGAGATGCTCTGTTTCAATTGAATTGGTGAAGTGTACTCCCATTTTCTTTTGATTTTACAAGCAGTTGCATTAATAGTGGAAGTACGCCCTCAGAGAGTTGTCCCATCGTTTCACGCAACTCACCTCTTGCAAGCTCCAAAAGGACATTATGTGGAACTGAGTTTCACCTTGAAGACTTCAAATCCAACACCATGCATTGATGACATGTACCTTGAGGTTCGCGATGGATACAACAAGTCTTCCAGTATTCTTGGTGTATTTTGTGGGAGAAACATTTCTGGTGTTGTGCGATCCAGTGGACAGAGCTTGTGGTTGAGAAAATCAGATACATTCAATTACCGTTTCAGCGGTTCGTACAGTAACAAAACAGCTAATACAACAGGCAAGTATTGACTAACTGAATTTTTTTAACCCACTGAAAGACACAATGTGCATTTTGGGAGTTTTACACCTCTGATAAAAGAAAAATGGCAATAGCTAGTGCTTCTTGTACTCAACTGCTTTTGTAATTGCGAAGAACAATTATTTTTTTATTTTTTTCCAGTCAAACCCAACCTTGATAAAGTGGCCAAGACTCAGTTCGTTCTTCTCAATCATTCCTCATCTCTTTGGTGTCCAGCACAAGGAGCACCGGCACCGGTCATTGTTTGGAGAAAGAACGGTACTGTGGTACAGAACAGTACAAGTGTACAGTATAAGCTGAACATCACTGGAGAAAACAATGACGATTACAGTTGTGAGGTGAACACACGGAAGAAACGAATCCGTCTTGTCATCGAGAGTGAGTTTTACTTATAAAAATGTGATTCTTAACCTAATAAGGCTAGGAGGGAAATATATCGCAAATTGCAGAGTTTCTATACATTGGTAGTAAATTAACAAATCCTAACGCTTTTTAACCTGTCTTCGCACCTAAAAGGCTGACACAATAGTTTTGTTGATCCAGCATAAAATTCTCTTGCCTTAGACTGGATTGTTATTGACTGTTACAGGGTAATCTAGTATTATCAACTGAGTTGATGTCGTAAAGTGGCCACCGTGAAGAGTTTAAAAGCTAACGTTTCGAGCTTTAGCCCTTCGTCAGAGCGACAGACGCAGCACCACAGATTCTCTTGGAACTTACCCGCTTTAGTATTGAGTGTTCATGAGGAACTTTGAGGCTTTTTCAGAGGACTCAAATGCACTCTTGCAGCATTTCCGACAAAATAGACAAACAGGACAAACAGGTATTCACTAACTTTCATCAAACGATACGATGATAAAAGCATATCTTTTTCCTTTCTTTCTAGGGTGTCCAGATCCCTGCCGGTGTACCACGGCAGTTGGAATTATGCGCGCCGTTACCCGCGTTGAATGTAAAAGAAAACGTTTACAGTCTGTTCCACGTCACTTGCCCTTTTCTACGGAGAAATTGTAAGTATCAGTTCTTCTTTTTTTGGATAAGTGGTGGGGGGGGGGGGAGGATGGGGGGCGAGGGGAAAGGAATACACAAACTTGAAACGGTCGACTTTACTCAAGGATATTAATCCCCCATTCAGGGATTTGGATGACAACCAAATAGAGGAGCTCCCACCTGGAGTCTTCGATAACAACACCAAGTTGGCCATCTTGTGAGTAGACAATATATATGCTTATGTTGATAATGACGCGCAATGAGTTACGTATTGCTTAATGTCTGACGCTTGGTGGGTGTAGTCAGTTATGAGCCATGGCAGTAAAACAGGGGGGGTTGGTTTGTTGATTGGTAATGTTAAATAGATGGAGGTAACCAAAACAAAGCTATCACAGGATGTTGGTGGTCTAGATGCAACAATTTCATTTGCTATCTCTATGCAGTTTTGATTGTTTGTTTGTTTGTTTTTGTATTCGTCCTATTTACATACGCCAGATATCCTGTTCAGCCATTGTGATAAAATGAGGCAGGGAGAATACGGAAGGTGATCCTCCTCGCAGATTTTCTCGCTTTAGCTGTATAGCGTCGCCCACCCCTCCCGCCTCTTTCCTCTCTTTACCAACACAGCAGTGATACTCTCTTGTGTGGTGGCTAAACAAAGTTTCAACTCCTTTAGATGGCTACGCAAGAACAAGATCAGGAAGTTACGAGATGACTCATTTTCTCAGTTGGTCAAGCTGCGAATGCTGTAAGTTACAACCCTTAAATATTCCCATGTTACACAGGCCAATTACAAGAAAACCACGTTCAGATATATGTACAACTAATTCAGCCAGTCAACCTTTGCCACAGATAACAAGTTCAACGGCCGTCAGCTAAGTATTTTCCTTTTTTCATCTGAGAGTTAAGTAACAACCTTTTCTCAGGAGCGTAGAAAAGAATCAGATGAAGCAGCCACCACCTGGAGTCTTCAATAGAAAACAGAGATGACCCTCTCGTTAACAACCAAATCATACTTCGGCACACCAGTATCCGAAATATGCCCAAATAATTGTCAACAGACAGAGCACGACGCTCGAGGGAAACTGAGAGCTTCGAGGAACAAAGGAGCCGGGTGGGATCAGTCATCATCCATTAGGTTTAAAGGAGGACCACCAAAATTGACTGCCACAAAATTGGCTCAGGAGAGATCAGAATAATATTGCATAGCCTTATGGGGGATCAGTTGAATTTTATAATGACACAAACAAAATTCTCTGACCCCTGCCCCCCGCCCACCCAGAGGATAAATGATGACCGGTTTCTAAGGTCTCGAGAGCTTTCGCTTTAACTCCCAGGGTCTTCCTCAGAAGGAGAGGAGTCTGGAAAGAAGTTAAGAGTTAATTTCTATTTCCACAGATGTACTTTCCAAACCATTTAGGTCTGTTAAAATTTTATGAGCTGATAAATGTGCTTATTTTTGTTCGGTAAGGGACTCTATAGCACTATTTACGATGTTTTTACCCATTTTCAGTTCTTCATTCAACGAAGATACAAAAAAAGATAGTGAGAAAAATACGATTTATCCTTCATCTCATGGACTTTTTCTCAAAAATGAAAACGGCTGTAAAGAAAAAATATTGCTTAACTTTTACTTACTCTAGGAATCATAATTACCAATGAATGAGAGAGATCCTAAATTAAGTTATGTTCATTTCTTAGGTATTTGAATGGAAACCAAATCAAGGAGCTACCACCCGGAGTCTTTAATAACAATTCCGAGTTGTTTTACCTGTAAGTAACAGATTAATAAGGTTATATTTTAAATTGTGTTTGATATGATCTGAAAATCACCTTAATACAGTTTAATCTCCTTGACTCTGGTATTGAGCTCTTTCTTTGAGTCCTTGCTCCATATAGAGTTGGTAAAATTATCCTTTTTTCTAAAACTGAGCGTACGGGTATTTAAACTCAGGGACCGTTTGACAGCCACAATATGCGAGTAAGAGAGGGTGGCATCAATCGTAGAACCTTCGAGTTAAAACAGATTCAAATATCTTTTTTTATCAGTTACTTAAAGAGAATTTCTTAATTGTTGCTGATGACGAATTCCGCCTTCTTAGTATCTATCCCGTTTGCCTATGCGAGCACATCCTCATGACTGGTAACAATAATTTATTCTCAGATTTCAAAACACCTGAAAATTTTGACTCGGAAACAACATCAAGAAATTGCGTTGATCAACCTGCAAGCGTTGTAAATTTAAAATTACTAAAACGGATCCTATCACACGCTAAAAAAATCGTGGTTGCAACGGCGGGGTTGAAATTCTCTGTCCCAGTTCGCATATTTACCAAACCCCAGTTTCGAAATTTTGATAGAAATCCTATCCAATTGTTATCAATCCTATTGCTTTCAAAAAAAAAAGTCGGAGGAACACTTTTTACGTTATATTAATCTAATTTATGCAGCCCATACTATCACGTAGTCTAATGTCATTATATCAATCCAAGAGAGTACAAACTGGTAAACGTTTTAGATTCTCTTTACCAATCCTAATACATTTAGAATTGTCCAGAGAGAGAAATTTACCTTAATCTTCAAGTCAAGGTCCCTTTTTTTACCAGATATCCGATCTCAGTCATAACTAATCCCTTTCAAAAGTTTCAAAGCAAGTCAGCTGAACACCTTTCACGGGGTATTTTCCCTTGACGCAAGCAATATAAAAATTGATCAAATTATACTTTTTGCTTAGAGAAACTCAGCCATTCGAAAGAATGATCTTTTTCAAATTCCTTAAAGAATCATAGTTCTCCAAGCTCCAGCTCCATGCAGCTTCAGCTGCATTAAAGGACTTCAAAAAACTTTTTAAAAGATGTTTAGAGGTACTACTCATATTCGCACTAGGTGGTAACTCTCACTCCTAGCTCATAGATTCGCTCTTTTCCCATGCAGAATAAATAAACCTCAGTCCTCTTACCTCAATGCCTATTTACTCTGCTAGGACACCTCATAGCCTTTCGATTATATCTGCATGGTACCAATGACGACCCGATATTAATTAATGACTTGACTTAATTACATAACTGGTTTACACTATCACGTGTAGCATCATCTTACTTCATAATCAGCAAGACTGTGGTACGACTTTCAACAAACAACCGGCTGAGCACACGCAAGATGCAGGAATAAAAACAGCTATGTTGATGAGAACAATCCCATTACTAATCATCATCCACTTATAAAAAAATGCTATTGTCTCTGTTCTATGTCTAACCCAGAGCATCTTCTAATGTCAACATAAGCCATAGATTCTTGGTATATCGTTTATGTAGGTACTTACATGACAATCAGATAGCAGAATTGCCACGTGGAGTCTTCAATTACAACACCAAGTTGATTGGACTGTAAGTAAACAACCTTTTAAGAAGTCCTCATGCTTAGCAGAGGGGTCAGTTTACAATTCAGATGGCAGGATCCAAATCCCATATCCCAGTTGGTATATTTAACGATTCGCGGTTCCAAATCTTAAGAGAAATCGCATCCCCATTGTTATAACTCCAACAAGCTTCCAAAAAGGCTTAAAGAGACGTAATCTACCAAGAAGATGGACAAGAAATTTTAATTTCATATGTGTAGAAAAATAAACAAACTTCAATTGCATATATCTTTTGATTTTTTCTGATTTCTCATCAAAAAGAGACACTTTTGATGAGAAAACAAAAGGCGTATTGCAGGGTTTTTAAAAACGTGTGTATATATATATATATATATATATATATACACACACATACACAAACCCATATATATATATATATATATATATATATGTATATAAATATAGGGAGTCTGCAGGTCGATTTTCGCGTGAAACAGTGCTCAATACGTTGAAGCAGAGCGGAATAAATATTTTAAGAGGAATCAAAGTGCTCTGTGAGCAAACTCGTGAATTGACACATGATTTTTTAGATTATGTTTAATGTTATCTGGTTTAGGGAATTTTGTGGTTGATTGTCATATCTAGAGTACGAGCAGTAGTTCAGTGTTCGCTAATGTAGCAAAGAAACAAAGTAACGTTGGGATAAGAAGGCATTACCATTGAAATGATCATGCTATTACATTTGACAAGGTGGATGATGTCATGTGTTTTAAACGTCTATCATTTTTGTTTCTGGTTTAAGAGAAAAGGTTGGAAGTAAATGTGGGTGAAAAGTGAGATTTACTGTCTTTCGTTGTAAATATTAGAAAATCAAGGCAATACTGTCTTAATGAAAACATTAACGATTCCCTCTTTATCAAAAGAGACAAACGGGAACGAGTTTTGAGTGATATAACTAAGCTAAGCCTGCCACCGTCATTTTGGATCTCCGCCTGGGTAGATTTAAGTCACGTGCTAGGCAACGTATAATCAATAACAAGATAGAATTTCATTTCAGGCCTATTTACCAATTTTGTGGTGTGTAACTTTCGCATTTTAGTACGTTGTATGTATGTTGAATCTTCAAATTGTCTTGAAACTTAAAAGAAAATTGTTCTTTTAAAATTCACTGAAAATCGGTAGCTAAAACTGTTTGTTTAGGTGTTATTTGATTTTCGTGTTAACTTGTTATTTCGTCAGTCGCCGGCATCTTTTGTTGCTTCACACAGGAAAAACACACGCGACGAAACGTAATGATCAATTTTGTCCTCAATCTCACGCTATAACAGAAAAAGCTTTTGAACATCTGTAAACTCCGAGCGCTTCGCAGTAAGTGATATTTTCAATGAATCTTCGGATTGTTTTCAAGTTCAAGGATTGTAAATTACAATTTTATGAAAAACGAAGGTTGTTCTGTTATTTCAGTGTGAATCCTTGCATGCCTGCCAGTCGCTGGCGCCGCTTGTTGAAACTAAAACGTAAAAAAAAAACTCTTTAAAGATTATAATTGGCTTCTTTTTCACCCCACCACTATTCTTAATAATAATAATAATAATAAGTTCTTATATAGCGCATTAAAATTGAACTCTATGCGCTTTACAATTACAAATTAACAAAATTTCGATAAAAATCCTATACATGCAATTCGCTACTCTATCTAAACTAATGAATTATTACGTGTTATGCATATGTTTGACAACGTACGATATCAAATAATCTGGTGGCTTAATTTTTGAAAAGATAAGTTTTCAATAAGCGTTTAAAGGAGTCAACAGATTCGGCGTTTTTTATGCATTCAGGTAGTTGGTTCCACAAATACGGTGCTGCGTAGGAGAATGCTCTTTGCCCATACGTTTTAGTTCGAATTGTTGGGACCTCAAGTAGATTCATATTTGATGAACGGAGGTTTCGTGCTGGAATATATCGACTAAGAAGTTCAACAAGATAGGTTGGAGCCATGTCATTTAGTGCTTTGTATGTTATCAACAGTATCTTGAATTGAATTCGTTTTGTGACCGGGAGCCAATGAAGTTTCATAAGTATAGGTGTTATACTGTCTCTTGATTTGGCACCGACTAACAAGCGGGCAGCTGTGTTTTGGATCCGTTGGAATTTTTCGATGTCACAAATCGGTAGACCGTACAATAGGCTATTACAATAATCAAGTCTCGATGAGATAAAGGCGTGTATCAATCTTTCATTTTGCTGCGTCGAGAGGTATTTACGAACGCGACCAATATTTCTGATTGCTAGAGACGACGATTTACAGATGGAATTTATATGCGAGCGTAAGTTCATCACAGAATCAAGCATGACGCCTAGGTCTCGGACAGTATTAGATAAATTAATGATATCATCTCCAATATTGATATTACAGAAAGGAGGATTTTTTGAGAAGCGTGAGAGGAAATGAATGATTTCTGTTTTTGAAGGGTTGCACTGCAATCTGTTTTTCTTGGCCCACTCCATGATTGCATTAACACATGATTTCAATCTTTCCATGCCTAGCATTCTGTCAGAGGAGTTTATCTTTATGTAAAGTTGCGAATCATCGGCATATATCATACAGTTTAGGCCATGTTCAGCAACAATGTCTTCTGTAGGCGAGGTATACATTAGAAAGAGTAGTGGACCAAGTACTGATCCCTGGGGTACGCCGTAGGAGATATGTCGAGGCTTAGAGATGGAGTGTTTGATCTTCACTGACTGAACACGATGTTCTAGGTATGATTTGAACCATTTTAGTGCGATACCTCTAAATCCGAAACGTTTCTCCATTCTTTCAAGTAATATATTATGGTCGATCGTGTCGAACGCAGCGGAAAGGTCTAGCAAAACAAGTACTACTTCTTCTTTTTGATCTACAGCTCTTAGGATGTCATTTGAGACTTTTATTAAAGCAGTTTCAGTGGAGTAGTATTTGCGGTATGCTGACTGCATCGCTGGAAATAACTGGTTCTCGGCCATAAATCTGTATATTTGATTTGCGACCACCCTTTCGATTGTTTTTGAGAGAAAAGATAGATTTGCAATCGGTCTGTAATTTGAGAGACAGTTCGGGTCCAATGAAGGCTTCTTTAAAGATGGACATACCAGGGATTGTTTTAACTGATCAGGAAATTCTCCGTTAGCCATGGAGGCGTTGATAATCTTGGTTATAATTGGCGTCAAGTGTGGAATTGACTTTAGAATTCGTGTTGGAATGGGATCCAGTTGACAAGACTTAGTTGGAGATTGAACAATAAGTTTGTGAACAATATCAGCAGATACAGGTTGAAAAGTTTGGAACGACGAGGTGACTGGATAATTGACGTTGATGTCGGGTGCTTGGGCAGTATGGGAGTCCAAATCCGATCTCATTTTCTCAATTTTTTTGATAAAAAAATCGTTGAACGTTTCGGTCAATGTATCCAATGAATCATTATTAGGGAGTGCAGCAATGTTCT